>NW_008667597.1:28586-58955 GCF_000695815.1 Acanthisitta chloris | reverse complement strand
ATATATATATTTCCTTATATTTGCTTACTGATTTATATTTCTGTATGAAGAAAGAAAGAAAATTACCTAACAAAAGACAAATCATTTATCTCAAAACCTTGCAGCCTATTTAGTTTCTTTGCACATTGCTTAAATGCAATCATTTAAATGTAACATCAATCTATTAACAAATTTTCGGCATATAGATTTCTGTAAGTAAACACAACAAAGAATAAAAGACACTGAAACATGTGAACACCGGAACTATGAAGTCAAAAACATACACTACTGAGAAAACAGAACCTTCACATTACCTAACGTATTTCTGAAACTGGGAATTATTTGAAGGAATTGTTATTATGTTTCAGTAACTTTCTATACTATATTATGCTTCGCTCAGAGGATTAACAAGTTTATCTGTTTTCTGTTAAACTGAGTGAAAACAACATTTGTTTTTAATTTTCCTCTTAGTTTATTTGTATGCTTTCCATTTATAGTTAATCTCGCTATTAGGATGTTTTCAAATTCCTTACTTTTCAAAGCTCCAGTCTCTTTTTAACCTCCCTTTGGCCCTTTTGATGGGTTTCGTCTTCCCTCTTTTCCTGTTGTATACGACATCTATTCTTTTGATGCTTATGCAGCTAACTTATCTTCCCTAAGCTGCCATTACAACTCAATAGACAATGATACAGGCCAACTTCCAAGAATTCAGGATCTATAACCTGAATCATTCATCTCTGACTATTTTTGCTGAGATTTTAGCCTGAGATCTCCCTGCCAATTCAAACTTATCATTAAAGCTGAACTTAACAGGCCATACCCTCAATTGCTGTGAATGAAGTCAACAGAGCATGAACCAATTAACATGAACTGAAGTGGTTGTTTATTATCTTTATCCAAATTCTTTTTCCTGCTGCCTCTGTCAATAGCTCTGTTATTTGTCCCTTCAGAGACAAAAAAGACCTAGGTTCAATCTTGGTCTCATCTTCAACTCCTTCCCTTCCTTCTCCCATCCAGGGAGCCATCACTAACTGCTTGGTTGTTACACAGCTCTACAGCAAACTGTTTTCTTCAATTCCATGAAACTAAACCCTTATCCAGAGCCCAGCTGTTACCAAATCATTCTCTATGATCTTCTTCCATTCGGTCTGATTCTAAACATTACTGTTAACTGGCATTCTTCTTCTCTGTCTGTTCTTTATATCATGTATTAGAGGCCACTTATCAGTTAATATTCAAAGTAGTTTCATGTAGTAGTTGCTGCAAAACTTCTTCTCATTTGTTAATGCTCACATTCACTAGTGTTTAGTCAAATCCATAACAAAAAGAGTTTTCACTTAAGCAAAAAGATATGTATTTCTCAAGAATTTCCAGATATTACATTGTTTCCTCCTACCCTCATTGTTTTTCTTAAACACAAGGCAACTAGAAGAAATCATGTTGACTATGCCTTTGGTCTGCCTTTGTAAAATGCCTTAAAAAAAAATCTAGATATCTACACAGTGTTCCAAAATGAAAATGAAACGTTTCAATTAAAAATATAACAAACCTTCCTAAATATTAGTATTTCCATGTATATAATTTTTTACTCAAAAAGATACACTTTATTAGAAACCACAAGTATTTGAGGCCATTACTGAAACTGTTCAGTGACTTCTAGCACATTTCTGAACACGATCCTTCTAAGGGTCACTGTTCTTGAGCTCACACTGGACACATTGGGGACCACTTTCCTCTAGCTAGCCTGTTCTCACCAGTGATGGTTTTTACCATCAGGTCAAGAGACAGAGCTAGAGGCAGCTCTATATGTTTTGAGTTTTGTTCCCTTAAGCTTCTAGGAAAAAATTTGCAAATTGTCAGGGTATTGAACAGTGAGGGAAGAAAGTCAGTCATCTCCATCTGACTTGAGTTAAATATTATTTACTTTTACTATTATAAACATCTTCTAGAGATTTCTCCTGAATGGCTTTCAAAACAGGGACCACTGTATAAGCATAATTAAGTATTGCAAACTTGAACAAACAGAATGGAAAGTGGTGGAAAAGGAATAAACTATTAACATTTCAGTCTATAAAGACATGATTTGCCCCAGCAGAGATCACACAGATTGTCCAACCAAACTTCAGGAAGTGCTAAAGCTTAATAGCAAGCCCATTTTTTCTTTCCTGGTGTGATACTGACAGATAACAAAAGGAAGATTCCAAATTAACAACAGATGATGCAAAAAATAACTCACAGAAGTGCATTAGCAGAAATCACTTTGGTTTCTGTGTGTAATACTGATGTATAAATACGGAAAACCAAGGCAAATCAAACTTCATACTAATAATAAAGTAGAAAAAAAATGGTGAAACTATCCCTGCTAGTATTGATGATGCATTTTTATCACTTTTACCACTTCACTGTGGCAACAATCACTTTAAGATGAGAATACAAATAGCAAAGACTAAATCTTGTGAACTTGTCTGATATAAAAGTATTGAATTTGTGTGCACATATATAAAATACACCTCAGAGTGTAAAAACTTTGTTGAGTTAGAAAAGAAAACAGAGCTGTGCTATTTTTGTTAAGCATCTGGACTGTTTGCTAGTATTTGGTCAGCAACCAAGCACAAGGTTGAGTTGAACAGTTCTATAACCACGGTAATAGAACAATAAGTGGTGAAGCAAGTACACAAACGTAAACAAGTAATCTATGTGACCAATAGCAGCTACCTACTCTGCTGTATTAAACAAATATGAGTTAAAACTGAAGAAAGAAATATATATGATTATTTGATTAAAAGCATAATGGAAAGTTTGACTCTCTTCAGACCACTGCCTCTTTTTACTCAAGACAGTTTTGTTTTGCAGAAGACAACTCCACGAATGCAGAAAGCTTGATAGAATTAACTCATTTGACTTTGGCAACAATTTACTAAGTGTGCCCTTACTATTACTGAACTAAAATTTTGATCTTCTGAATTAATTTCACTTTACCTAGCCAAAGAAACAACTGGATGCTATTTAATTTTAATATAGTCCAAGCAACAAGCAACTTAGGCAAAAGGAGGCTGCTAACTATTTTTTCCAGTGAAAGGTCTGTGGTGCATACTAATTTCGCCCTTCAAACCCTGAAGCACAACCCCACCTGAATTAAAAAAAAAACCAAAAAACAAACAAACAAACAAAAAAAAAAAAAACAAAACAAAAACAAAAAAAACCACAAAAAAACCCACAAAAAAAACAAAACCCCAAAACAAACCATCTCCCATAACTGTTAAAAGTATCCTTTAATTTTCTGGAATGCCAGTGTAAGTGTCAAACTACTTTGTAACTAGAGAAGACCACATTTTATCTCCTGCTTTAAAATTTTTATGGCCTAAAACTATCTAAAGAAGTCACACCGTTTACTTCACCAAACCAATCTTAACCTTACAGAAAGCAAGCAGAGGATTGTTTGGGTATGCAAGGCATGATGTTAAAGACTTTGCTATGAGCATGTTAGGATTAAGAGCTTTATTAGCTCCCTCTAAGGAACTCCTGACAGAACCGACCAGTTCAGCTGTTTATCTCCCTCATTTTTCACAGATAATTACTTCACAAATTTCATCCAGAAAATTAACAAGAAATGGATAATCAACTCACTAGGCATAAGGAAAACAAAAAAAGGAAACAAAAGGACAGAATAACTTTTAAAGTGATGATCCAAACAGAACTTTGATGCACCTCTACTTATTAAAGGTTGCTTCACACTATCTCTTATCCTATCTATCTATTCCATGATCACAAAAACCTGATGCTGCGATAGCTTTTTCACTTCATTTGAAAATGCAAGATTGATAAACAAGAAAAATCTACTGAAAATCTGAGACAGTATTAACTACAGGGAGAAGTTATTTCAAATATCTTTTATTATATAAAGTTTCTTAATAAAAAAGGAAATGAACCTTTTTGTCCAATACTTGATAGAGATGTATATACCCTGTTATACCAAATTTCATGCAACTTAGCTTTTTATTTGGTTTATATTTTCATACATTTTATATGGCCACATTATGCATTTATGATAATTCAGATAAAATATGATAATTCTGAGAAAATACATGAATCAATTTCAGAAAGGTGGACACAAATTGATTACACAGTAAAGGCATATTTTTCTGTAACACTGGAGGAGGATTTTTGTGGAGCTGTTAAAATAGAAAACACTTAACCAGCAGTTTCACACAATTCAAAAGCCCTCAGCCAAACATCACCTTCAAAAAGGTCTTATTTTATTAAAAAGATAAAACACTGCCATGTAAAGCAACTAAGTTTGCTGCCTGTAAACAATCAGCTCACAAGCATGAAAACAAACAGGAAAATAAGTAGGTGGTAAATGATACTTTCCATCCAGAGAATCACACCTTAACATTACCAGACAAGTCATGTGAGTGGAAAGAAAAAATAACATTATCTATAAAATACAGATCAAGCACAGGAACTACAGCTACTATCTACCACTTGTAACAGGAACTATTATTTCATGCTAAATAATTAATATTCATCTGCAAACCTCTCCTTGCTAATCTACTCTCTTCCAAAAAGACCATCACCACATCAAATATCCAGTATTCTAAAGGAATAAAACATGCTACTACAGACAGGAAATAAGAATAAATTAATTTATAAAATATTTTTTAAAAAAGAGATTACAACTATTTTATGGATGTAAACACATGGCTTGAATCAATGAGCATATACAGTGAGAACAAAAACACCTTTCATAACTTTCCAGAAGGTGGCTGGAAGTCCATGGAACAATAAAGAAATCATGTGGTTAAAACCATGAGGCTGCAATATGTGGTAGGATGGCTCATTCTAGGATTTGAAATATCAATTAGCATGTAAGCCTGCAAAATATATACAGGAGTATATTTCTTATAATTGCAATAATGTAATTATCTACTTCAAACTTCCTTCACAATTCATCCTACAATTATTAGTTTCTGAAACTCAAATCACAGGCAGCTATTTTTTAATAAAATATATTCCCAATAGCATTCATACCTATATTAGTAATAAAGTATAAAATGCAGGTAAGTAAAGATTGTTAATGTTTGTCCCTATAGCACAGCAGGGTAGCAGAACAAAACCAGCTTGAACCCGGGGTTCATCTACACGGCACAGTGCTGAGAGACCACCCTGCTGGAGATTGCCCATTCAGAAACCATTTCAGGACCTGATTTCTTCTGGTGACTCCATGGGCTAGAAACATGTTCAACTGACACTTTTTCAAACTGAGATGTAAACTGTGATCAGCCATACTGGTATTTGCTTGTTCTGTGAGCAGACAGAGAATTTTGACAGGGAGATTACTCCTGTACAGAGAAGATACCAATGAACGGATTAAGGGCAATACTTGAAGGCATTTTAAAAGCAAAGCCTCAAATTTTGGTATGCTACCTGGAGTGGAAAAACCAGAAAGTTTATGCTTCATCCCCTTCACAGAAACTGCCAAGAATGGACAACAAAAAATATTAGAGTTAACCACAAGGCAAAATTGAAATCTGAAAAGCTCCTTTAACATCCTTTGGTAGGAGGTGGGACACCCAGCACATTCAGTCTGACAGGCAATTCATGCAGCAAGAGGTGCCAAAAAGTGTGCTGGCCCAGCTTCAGGGCAGATATTCATCTAAATCCACATGTGCAGCAGTTCTAATTAGCAGACTCTTCTATAGCTGAGTCATTGAGTACTTCCCTGTAACAACACAGTTATGTGCATTATAGTCTATCTTGGTGAGTCACTTTGTTCCACACAATCCATTCACAGCTTACATAACTGCCTCAAACTCTGAAAAAGGAAAATTAGAGCTAAGTAGAGACAATTTCACCTCATCACAATGAAAACAACTTATGCTACTTTAACTAACCTGATTGTGTATTCCCACTGCCTTCATATTATTTCAGTCTTTCCAAGATTTTCAGGTGCAATACACTTTCACGGCAAAAAGCAAAAGACCTTGTGTGCAACCACAAGCATAACACTGTATGCTGTACCCTGAGTTCTTTCTATCATTGCTCGTCACAAGTGCTACCTTCAACCACAACCATGTAATAAATTTCCATGTCACCATACAGAGCTCACAAAACTTTCAAAATAAATTCATTAATTGAAATGAAAGCTATTTATATTTATTATTATAGTGTTTGATAGTTATCCAAATCAGCACAACTTTTTATTGAACAAAAATATGACAGAAAAATAAGGTAAATAAACTTTCACAGCATTAAACAGAAGACCATGGCAGCCTGTTTTCACAGACACATCAAAACAAAAAGTTAGCTACTTCATGAATTTCAACCATGCATCACCTTCAAATCTGCACACAACTATAAGCAAGTGTTAGATTTACTTGAAAAAGCTCACACAGACACACCTGAACAGGGATGTAACATCTCTGACAGGCTGCTTCTATGTTTCCACTTACTGTAAATTACATAAAATAGCAAGCTCATCAACACTCATACCATTTGTTTTCCAAACCCCCAACCAGAAAACCATTTTCCATAAGGAAGGTATCATTTCATCTTCTATCAGAAAAGAAAATAATGATGGCAGAATACTTTAAAAATCTGCAGACTGTATACCAGTTAGAAATGCATTCCTCCATTCCTTTGAATGTGACATCCCTTGACAACAGCCCACATAAGTTCTCCTGAAATCAGCTAGCTTGTACATGGCAGTGGTGGAGCCTTAGAAGCACAAATTTTTGTGCAATTTACTCAAATCTGAAGTGACAGTTTCAATGTTGACAGCATTACCTACAACTCACCACTGTCTCGTCATCCACTCTTAGAAATTTCCCCTACGTTCCTCATGCACAATGTCTTTAGCTTCCTTCTTTCCTTTGACCATGTATTCACATTTACAGGATGCTGGCAAGGCAACATCCCTACTGGGGCCAAGTTACGCTTGTAAAGTCCCATCTGAGGTAAGCAGCATTTCTCTGCAGCATCTCCACACCGTTTTCAAAACTCTGCAGGAAGGTACTACCAAACAGACCTAACTAGGACAGAAAAACAACCAGGTATGACCTGACTGTGGGTACAAAAGCCAGCTGTAGTATCAAAGGATACTGCTGGAGAGGCATTAACCATCCGATACAGCCAGCTGGTTCCAGACAGCCCTGGCAGGTGCATGGCTATCACATCATAGCATAGATGGGCTATGGGCTAAGTAGCATGCGGCACTGGGGCATGCCCTAATTTTTTCAAAGCAACAGTCATAAGGAAAATGGAAAACTTTTTACGCTCTTTATGAGGGTAAAACCTTCATTTACCAAAAGAGATGCTTGTAGAGCTTTATCTTTGTGAAAGGGGAAGCTAATTTGCTAGAGATGTCTCCATGGCACAGCATAAATCTCAATTTACAATGTCCATTTACTCTGAGCTAACAAGAGATTTTACTTTGTCCTTAATTTCCAATTAGTGACATTTTCAATTCCACCTTTTTCTGCTTCCTTTTTTAAGTGACATTTTTCATATTCCTTTAAAATTAGTACAATGAAAAAAGAAAAAAAACCCAGAGATAACTATGACAGAAGTTGCAATCTTAGGTAAAAACACAAGCTTCACTCCTAAACTCACTGAAAGGTATTTGGAGGACAGGCTCTCCAACATTGCAACAGCTACTCTGTCCAAGGTTTCATTCTTGGTTAAGCTGCTCAACCTGGCAAGCTTCCCGACTTCCAGTAACTATCTTCTTTTCTTAAGCAAGACCATCATCAATATCACACATGCCTTGTACCTAGTCAAATCTATTCCTCATGTAATGGGTTAACCACTGAACTGAAGGCAGAGAGCACGATGCTCAGCAAACAGTAAAGGTGTCTGCACACCCTGTTAGCAAAGCAAACAGCTATCCTAAGAACTCTCCCATGAACTTTCAACACAACACTGATGACTCTCTCAGGCCAGATACTGGCAAAACAAACCCACAGAGAAATAACCTGAAGGCAATCCATTTACCCATCCCATCCTACTATTGACATTTTGTATTATTTTTTTTTACTATTTTGAGTTTTTAGTATGCAGAAAGTTTAAAAAAAATAATTGAAAAACGAGCTTCTCTTAAGAGCAGTTATCAACCACTTTGAAAGGAAAGCCATAGGAAGAAACCTCTTTCTGAGATGGCTCTCAGAAAGATCCATGATTGCCAGAAATACAGCTAATTTTTCTTACCACAACAAATGCTGACCTGCTTTATGTGAAACCACATGCAAGAACACCATCATTTCCTGGGCCTGTCATTCTGCCAGTGGAATAACAGAAGCAGTGAGGGAAACAATTCTACCTCTTCCTGGGAAGGGTTCATGTCACCCCTAGCAGAAACCATTGCCTCCGTATTTGCTGACCGATCATTTAGTGATAACAGACTGGTTTCAGGCATAGGAAAAGAAGGGTCAACAAGGGTTTTTTGCTGTCCCCAGCCACCTGCAAATGCTGACTTCTTCTGCTACAGCTAGCTTTATCAAGGAAGCTGGAAAAATATACCAGGGGGGAAATTCAGATCTATAATATCACAACAGGCATAATTACTCCAGTTAGCCCTGTGTGACCACTATGATGCTATAACATTCGCTTTCATTTTACTTTGAAACTCCATTATCCTGTGAATAGTCTTAGGGTCAAGATCTACAAAAATAATTATGTGCCTAAGCTTTCTTACAGTAGAAAGAACAGACTCCATGAGGCAAAAGTATCACTCTTAAAGTGAAATCTTTTTTAAAATATAGGACATACATAAACATATGACACTAGAAAGTAAAAATATTGTTTACAATTTTAAAGAACAGATTTTAATTAATCCTGTTCCTTAGAGAATGGGAAAATGGGTAACCTCAAAAATAAACTGCATGAAGAAGAACAGAGAAAACCCCTTGTTGGAAAGAAAGTTGTCAGTCTGAGTGTGCCACCTACATGAAACACCTGCTAGGGATGAGACATACAGAAGCTGCTATAAGGCCTCCCCAAAGATGCAGGCCTTAGATATTTTCATTCAAACACCAAAAAAACAGAGTGGCACCACCAAATCAAGTGAATTACCAAGCTAACTGTGCTTGCAAGGCACAAGCCAAAGGATAAAACAACTTTCTTCTTTGCTTTTATACCAATATTAATCTACTGTATCTCCTTTTTCCAGAATTTTGCATAACACAGATGGTGTTTTATAGCCTTTTGTTTTCCTCATATTGTCTAAACTTCAGGTCGAAATAGCTTCCCTAAGTTCACAAAATAAATTGCATTTTATAAGTGAAGTACCATAACTTTCAGAACATTTTGTCACATGATTAACAACATTTATAGCTCAGAGCAGAATTAGCTATTTTTAAATTAAAATAATACTTTCATCATCATGAAATAACTGTGCATCACTTGAGCACAGTACTGGTGTCTTTGTTCCAGAAACTGAACTCAATCAGTTCAGCATGGTTATAAGAGGAAAAATTGTCTAGTTTTACTTGGCAGTTTTAAAATACTCTTTTCCTAGAAAAAAATATTCCTTTCCTAGAAGCTTACATGCATTGATTCACCCACATGAATGCATCTGGGTACAGGGTAAGTGCTATTGCACAGTACACTCTGTTCAAAACACAAATTAATTTCTAATTTGATGACTTGAAGCCTCAGAAGAGAAGGAAGGCAACAGCAGCATCTGAAGACAGGAAACTACAGCACAATTATCAAGCAGCTCATCAGACACTGGAAATAAAGTCAATTTTGTTTCCTATAGTTTTGCAACTCTTGCAGTCTTCAGCCCAACACATATTAGTGTGGATTTAGCAAGTGTGGCTTCAATGCTACTAGTACAACTCACTTACGCAAAAAAGTCACGCCACCAAAGGCACTTTACAGGCTGAGTATCCATAAACAAAAAACTTTAAAGGAGTTTTGAACTAGGCATCTGCACCCTGACTAGTCAACAGGTATGGAAGCTTCCACCATATGACTGTCACACAGAAAGACTACCAGGAGAACAAATCAACATCAAGTGGAAAGTTGTGAGATACACATTCTTTGAGCAAAGACCGTCAAGACTATCAACCCAGTGTACACTTCCTCTCCCATCGTTAAGAAAAGGCACACAAGTTCAAGCAAGCAAATCAAAGAGTTTGATTTGAAGAATCAAAGAAGAACAATGAAAGAGAGCTAAAATGGTGAAGAGGAGGTAAAAGAATGTGGCTACTAGGAAGGCAATTACTATGCAGAAGGAAAACAGCTACAGAGTATTTAATTTTATGGAATCACAGAATACTCTGAGTTGGAAGAGACTCACTAGCATCATCGAAGTCCAACTCCTGGACCTGCACAGGACATCCCCAAGAATCACACTAGGAGTCTGTTCCAGGGCCCAAACACCCTCTGGTTCTTCAGGGTGAAGAACCTTTTTCTAGTATCTAACCTAAACTTCCCCTGACACAACTTCAGGCCACTCTCTCAGATCCTGTGACTGGGCACCAGAGGTCAGAAATCAGTGCCTGCCCCTCCACTACCCTTCATGATGAAGTTGTAGACTGCAATGAGGTCCTCCTCGGTTGCCTCCAGGCTGAACAGACCAAGTGTCCACAGCCACTTGTCATGTGGCTTCCCCACAAGGCCCTTCAACATGTTCACTGTCCTCCTCTGGATGCTCTCTAATAGCTTAATATCTTATACTGTGGTGCCCAAAACTGCACACAGGACTCAAGGTGAGGCTCTACCAGGGCTGAGTAGATCTGGACAATCACCTCCCTCTACTGACTGGCAATGCACCCCAGGACACACTGCTGACTCATATTCAACTTGCCATCAACCAGGACCCCCAGGTCCCTTTGCATGGTACTGCTTTCCAGTAGTGCATTCTCCAGTCTGTACATACATCCAGGGTTGCTCCATTCCCAGGTGCAGAATATGGCACTTGCCCTTGTTAATCTTCATATGGCTGGTGACTGCCCAGCTCTCTGATTTGTCTAGGTCTCTCTGCAAGGTCTCTCTGTCTTTGAGGGAGTCAACAGCTCCTCCTAGTTTTGTATCATCTGCAAACTTGTTTGGTATCCATTCGACTCCTGCATCCAAGTCACTTATGAAGATGTTGAAGAGAACTGGGCCTAAGATGGAGCCCTGTAGAACCCACTAGCAACTGGTCAACAGCCTGATGTAATCCCATAACCCCACTCACTATAACCCTTTGTGCCTGACCCCCGAGCCAGTTGCTCACCCATTGCATGATGTATTTATCCAGCTGTGTGCTGGACATTTTGTTCATAAGGATACTATCAAAGGCTTTTTACTGAAATCTGAAAGAATTACATCAACTGGCTTTCCTTGTCAGCTAATTGGGTTGCCTTGTTATAACAGGAAATCAGATTTGACAAGCAGGACCCCTCATGAAGCCACACTGGCTGTGATCGATGACTGCCTTGTCCTTCAGGTATTTTTCAATACTTACCAGAATTATCTTCTCCATTATTTTAGCCATCTACAATGAATTTTAGTTGGTTTTTTTTTTTTTTGAGAGAGAGAGAAAAATTGTAGTGAGGTGAAAGAGCTGAAAAGAGCATGATAATTTCAGGATTTGCCTAGATGGAATCTCCTAGATTTCAGAAGACAGAAATGCAATCCTTTACATGCTTTTCCACTTTCCAGACTTTAGAAGAGGAAAAAAAAAAGGTAAGTTACAACCCATTCAGTGAAATGGAGATATTACTGAATAGTAAAAATTTGAGAGAATAAAATCGTTTTCAAGCAAGAGAAACAAAATAAAACACTTATGTAAACTATTGAGGGTGTGGGGCAAACCAGTTTTGATCACATTCAGTTTTACAACCTAGCCTTTCAGTGACAGACTAAGTTGCAGGGTCAAAAATTATTGTTTCTGATAAGCTGAAGTATTTTATTTACATACGCTACAGGAGAGTAGTGGTTCCCTGGTCCTGAGTCTTTGCAAGCATGTTTTCCTGGGGGGGGCAACTGCTTCCAAAGATACTCAGGTAAGTCAGATGAATGGTTTCCCCTGGAAAAGTTCTGGTGCATGGACAGCACACGCACTGCACAGTAGCCTTGATGGGGAAGCAGCAGTAGCTGTCTGGAGAGAGCAAACAAGAAGGCAGCCAACTGGGGGGACTGGAGGGAGAAATAAAAGATTTTAAATTACTGTTTAGCTAAGATATCTTGCTTTGGAAATACCAGTCTTCAAGAAATTTCACAACCATAACGTATTTCCTCTACTGTTACTGGTTGTTACTATGGAGTAGAAGTGAATAAGGGACTCAGTACTACTGAGATAACTCCCTTAGTAATTTTGTTGTGCTATGACAATAAGAGACCACATATTTATACAGCAATATTTTCATTAAAACTTGGCATTATAATATCATAAGCACGTCACAATAATGCTACAGTATAGCAGCACTGATCTATGTAGAAATCCTCCCCTTCTGCACCTTTTCCTTATCTTTAGGAAATGAAAAAAATTTATTTCATTTTCTCACAGACATAAAATCCCAAGTAGGCTAGAGCAGTTCCTCTAAAACAGAAAATCCCTGAATAATCATTAAATGCAACCAAAGATTTATACAGAAATCCAAACGGCACAGAAAGGAAAGTGCATATCTGAGGGATTATCTGGCATTCGGGATCAAGGTTCTCATCATACCACATGAAATAAATGTTGCTCCATTTGCATCATTTTAAATTTGAACATGGCGAATTATTAAACTATGTATAAATAAACCTTTATTTTAGGCTTCAGAGTGATTTTCATTATCAGCAGCAGCTTCCTGTTTCCATCATTTTTGTCATGAACCTCAGTTAAGACACTCCATCTCATTTTTTAGCACATCATTCTGCGACCTGGCTCTGCAGAAGAGACAAGGAAAGGGACTAAACAGCTCTTAATGCTGCTTTTTTTTTCGGGCAGTGATCCAGCGTTTAATACAGCAAGTTATGGGTGTTGGATCAAGGTAATTCTATATTCCCATTGTCATATTCTATATATTCTACCACATTTTTTTCTTACCAGAGTACAAATTCTAGTCAATACAGTTAAAAAGTTGAAGCATGATTGTTTTACTCCGTATCACCCAATTCATATCATGGTTTAAAAGAGAAATGATTAGTCTCATGCATCACAACTATTTTGCTTATCTCTGAATACTGATTTTTTTTTTTCAACATTTGTAATTTAAGGGTTGGGGTTTATTTTCCCATGGAGACTTTGCACAGCTGCTGATTATTTTTTGGACACAGAAAATAAAACAAACTGAAAAACATCCTCAGCGTTAATGAGGTGACAGTAAACATACTGCAGAAAAACACTGATGTTATCCGATGCCTAATATCAAGTTATTAGCTAGAATTTAATGATCCATACATCTGAATTTTATATCGCTGAATATTCTGAGCAATTTTAGCCATAAGAGTGCTTGAGACAGAACTTATACAATCATTCTAATATTTTTCCTCTTGACAGAGACAATAAAACATCTCAGCTTTGCACTTACTTTTTCCCTCTTGACAAACACTATTCAGTGTAGCTGCTAAAAGCTTTTTTAAATCCTTGGTTTTAAACAGTAAAGAGTATAAGCCTTTTGCAAGTACTCTGTTGCAAGCCATTGGAATCTCTGCCCAGTTCTGAAGAGAATTACTACACTGAGTCCAAACTTGCTCATTCCCTAGTTTTTGGCACAGTTGGTAATTCAAGTGTCATCCTCAAAACTTAAGCAGAGGAGGTACAGGAGACAGTGATAAAAAAATAAACTTCAACTTTCTCCTGGACCTATGGTTTCTTTGCAAAACTTCTTTCCCCAAACTTGTGAGACTGCAAGCTCTATTGCCATCCCCAGCCTGCCACAAAAGTGATGTTTTAAATAGTGCATATTTACTGTGGCATTTTACATAAGGACTTTCAGTTTGCTGTTTGTTTGCAACTGATTATCAGAGCAAAGCACCAAAAGCAAATTAAGATAAAAGAAATCCAATGGTGAGAAACACCTGAGTCCCAGAGATTTTAATACAGACAATCTCGTGGTGCAAAATGGTTGTTAAGTGAAGGTTCAAGAATTTCACAAATCTTAAAGCAAATAGTTATACCTTGGTTAAGGTTTTCATTTCCAGAAAGTCAGTCTCATGCTGATTCCTCTTTTTATAAGGCATTTTAGTTTGCATGTCAAACTGAAACACTAAAGGGCCAATTCAAATAACAGATCCTCACTTTTTCTTCACATCTACAATTCTTTCCTTGCCTTCATTAAGCCACTGCAGCTCCTTATGTACTGCGTACCACCAGATTTCTTATGCTACTTTGTAATAGCAGCCCATATGTTAGCAGGGAACAGCATACCAGGGTCCATTTGCCATCCCACTCGCAGACACCACTTCTCCCATTGCAACTACAACAGTCTTAATTGCAGCTGCTCTTTGCATGAATACAGAGCAGATACATACTAAGTATTTAGTATTTTTTAATGTCTTAATTTCTTTATTAATAAAGATGTTACTGCATAAATTAGTCTCAGACTATTTTCAGATGTCTTCCTATGCAATTCAGCAGCTGAAACAAAGGACATGATCCAAACATGATGTTTCTAGCCAGCTCACCCTGGGCTAGCATGGTCTGCTGGTTATGAGAGCTGTGTCTTTTGACAGCAACACAGTGGTGACCTCAAATAACCTCTTAATATATTGCTGGAAATAGGAATCACACAAGATGCTGCGAATACTAAGCTTCCTTCAAGCTCTGAGAAAATACAAATATTTAATATAGCTAACATTCAGAACAAATATGCCAAATTAAATATTAACCTTTTCAGAGGACTGCTGCTTAGCCTATGGCATTAGGGGTCTAATATTTCAAATTTCCTTGACTATTAAAAATAGGTTTCTTAACTCCTAGATGGTCTTTATTCTTTCTTTATTCTTTGATGCTTTCAAAGCAAACTATTCAAAAATAGACATGAATATGTAGAAAACCAAGGAAAAGCATTTGACCAAGTAAAGCTTAAGCACTCGGAAAACATGCTGCTGTATCACTTACCCTTAAGCAGAGCATATGTGTTATTACTGTGTTTATAAAACATTTTCATTTACCATTTGGACATGGTGCTGGAGACAAATCCTATATTATCAAAAGGCATACTCCTGTAAATATTTGAGAGACTTGTGCTCCACATGTGGAAGGAAAAAACCCCTAGGCATACAAAACATACACTTTCTTCTACCCACTATCTCTTCTCATATGAATCCTAGTCTGTAAATGATAATCCTAAATGTCCACATTTCTGACATATGAATTGTGGCAGTACACATACTTGTTTTAAATGTTTCCCCAATTCAACATGAGTAACTAACTGAAAACACAATTCTTAGTGAAGAACAAAATCTGCTGACCCAGTGCTCTAAAGCAGTGGTGTTTAAGGCATTGGTCTTTGAATATGAGAAGTACATAACAATACAGTGTATTCTGGGACAGATAAGATTTCAAGTGTGTGATCCTGGGTCACTTCCAATGTTTGGAAAGGAATGCCAGTCACCTGAATTTAAATTTTCTGTTCACAACTAAAATACCCACAGACTGTCAGTTTACAGAAATCGATCTGTTTGAAGCTTTTAGGAATGATTCTAAGACAAAAATTCAGTTTGTGGATTGGTAGAATGAATACTGCTTTGGTTATTAGAGAGCTGTAATATCACAGTCCTATTTTGAAAGTCATAAGTTATTCAGTTTTGAGTTATTCCCCAAGAACATCGCTCAAAAATAAAAGAATTTTATCATAACATTACTATTACTGATATAAATACATTTAAGTGGACAATTCATCCAAATGTCATATAAAAATTAATCTGTAAAAATGTCAACTAGCAGCACCTTCATGGCTGTGAAAATCACTGGCATTTGTGGTGTATAAATTATTCTTGCACTTATCTAGTTCTGAAAATACATTTCTTTCTGTTCCTGAAGAGAAAAAAACCACAATATTTAAAGATACTCATCTTTTTAATACAATCAGTAGAAATGTATCACCAGAATCTTTAAAAAATTTCATATTCATTTTCAACTGAAGAACTGACATATTAATCTTAGAATCAGCAAACACCTAAAGAAGTATAAAGCAGAATAGAGATAGACAGAAAACTCATGCAATCTACAAGACAATGTGAAAAAAAAAATCCTGTACTGCAGGACTTAATTTTTTTTCATGGCAGACAAAAGTAAGAAACATAGCACATACCAGAAAACTGTCTTTGTGGCATCCTTAAAACTTTTAACTTCCATGAATGTGTTAGAAAATCATGAATGCACAAAGGACACTTCAGAGAGCAGTAAATGACCTAACACAAAGTTGAGAACAGAAGACATCTTCATGTGCTAAAATTACTTCATTTGTTTTCATAAAACATGGGAGGAACATCTCTCAGGACAGGAAAGGATTCTGGAGCAATATAAGGAATCAGAGCTGAAGTTAGCAGGAAGGATTCGGGGGTTGGATTTTTTCTGAATGCTTGTTTGACTTTGGCAAAGGGTACTTCACATTTCTGTGACTTAGAAAAAGTGAGGTAAAACATCAGAGTCCAAAACTGGATGGAAAGGATTGCAAGGCTCCTATAAATCTTGAGAAAGTATAGTAAATTAAAGATCTGCGGAGTATGGGTTTTAGGATATTAAAACAAAAAAACTAAAAAAACAAGTATCAGTGTTATACCACCTGCAACAGTTCAAACTGTTTGGAAGAAAGTACCAAAAAGCTTCTGAGTCACTAAAACTAATATTTCTATTCCCAGTCCTGTTCCTGACTGACTCCACTGATCCCATCTATTTGTGACAATATGTGATGCCTCAAAAGTTATTTATTGCATTTGCACTAATATAAATTACCTTGATAAAATGAGACAAGCATCTCAAGAAAATAATGCACTCAGCTAACTCCACAGGGATCTTTCAGTACTAACAAAAGTCCTGAAGAGCAAAACACAGCTGCCATTGCTCTCATTCCAAAGGCTATGCTGAACAAAGAACAGTGCTAACTACTAGTTAACTAATGGTGATAACCAGCCCATACTCTGCCTCCCAGGTCCCAGCACAGCTCTATCCTACATTGTACAGCAGCTCACATGCCACCTCAGAGAGCTGCCCCAGGGGATTTCTGAGGCAGCATTGTTCTCCAAAGAGCACTGCAGCCCCTTGTCTCAGCAAAGCTTCATGCTTCATGCACCACAAAAACACTGATGTACAAGATCATTGTCACTAGATCAACAAATATTCTTTTTCGAGTACGGAATCAACTATTATTAGTCCCATCACAGGAATATGAAAACACATTTTCTTCCTAATGATTGCATAGTTTTCCATTTAGTAAATGGATTTTTCCCATTCTCCATGTTTCAAAACTAGAACTAAAATAAAAGTCACATTTCTGGTTAATCTGTCTTATTGGAATTTTATTTAACTCTCAAAACACAAACAATGGGTGGGTGAAAGCAGAAATTATAAAACATGATAACCTAACTTATGAACTAATATACCTGTTGGGGTTTTTTCCATGTTACTTTCCAGTTTCTCTGTATAATAGTGTCCAAACTATAAGTCCAATCATATATCAAATCAAACTTTTCATGGAACACCCAGAAGTTCACTGTTTTAATAAAACCGCACTTAGTAATACAATAAAAAGATTTCACTTTTAAGTTCTGTCAACATAGATACATGTAACTGGTTGAGCTACCAAATTCAGATACTTGCTGGCACCATCAACTATATTGCATGCAACTTTCCATAACTTATCAAGAACCATTTCAAAAACAGCACGTTCCCTTCATTATTCCTACCATAAGTTTTTTCTGTGATACTTCCAATTTGAAGCTGACCTTTCTTACTTGGCTTTATACCTGTTTTTTGAAAAATGTGTTCACACTACCACTCAAATTTTTTAAACCAATACCACAAATGCAAATGTAGAGGCCGTTCCTACTATATGAGTTTAAAATACATCAAGTAAGACAGTAAAATTTTGTGACAGTATTACTGGAATTCCTACCATGCAATAAAATCCTGTAAGAGCATTTAACTGATAAGATACTTTATGTTATCAAATAACAATAATAATGTTAAATCAAAATTATTATAGTCTTACTGCACAGCATGATACAGACAGCTATAGTTTAAAATTACTAGCAAAGTAACAAATATAAATGGATTCTTAGAGAAAGGCATAATGACAGCAGGAGTCAACTTATCAGAAAAACTTTAGACTCAGAGATAAAAACAATTACTTTAATACTTTTAAATCTCTAGGTTAATATAACATTGATAAACTCACTTTGTCTTTAATTTGGTAGCTACATCACACTTTCACGTGAGAAACTAAAGGTTTCTTCCATACACAATTGAAGTCATTACTGCCGTATTGCTAGCATTAGACAAAATCACTCATATTAAGTTGATTAAAATGGCCTTATAACAAAAGATGGCATAATTAAGTACAAAGAAGTGTCATTCATCTGCATCTTTTTTCTTGCAAATTATGTCTTCATTTAAAGCTATACAAGCATTTTTCAAGTAGAAGAATATAGAGAAACATTTATAAAAAACCAGCAGATAACATGGGGCTACTCTAAATGTACGCAATGAGAAAGACAAGTCCAAAATGCAGAGTGACCTGAACTTCTTGTTAAACTGCAACCACAACAGTTAACAGCTACCTTGGGTGCATGTTAGAAAACTCATGTGTTTAGAACAGGTACACACAGGTGCCTGTACCTGTGAAGAATGTAGGTCACGTTACAGGAAGATAAACAGTATCCTAGAAAACAGAAACCCCCACAAAGGACTATGAGTTTGCATGACATACAATCTCAAAACCAATGATTTTGTTCAACATCAGCCAAGAAGCAGAGCATGCCTTTTGACTTGACTGACAACTGACAAGCAGTTCTTGGTCACTTTGTAACTTTTCATACTGCTGTCCACCTATTCAGGGAAGTGTGAGGCACACAGATCAAACTGAACCTGCTTGGTATCTTATCAAGTTGGCAAGCAATGGAAAACAATGCGACAAAAGATAACACAAGCAGAAATTGGTAACAGGAAAAATCAAACTGGGC
The DNA here is from genome assembly GCF_000695815.1 of Acanthisitta chloris. Taxonomy (NCBI): domain Eukaryota; kingdom Metazoa; phylum Chordata; class Aves; order Passeriformes; family Acanthisittidae; genus Acanthisitta; species Acanthisitta chloris. The sequence goes on along the minus strand of NW_008667597.1, from coordinate 39,875 downwards.
AAAACACACCAATATGGAGTAAGGCACAGTGGACCTGCAAACGCACTTACAGACGAGCAATAATCATACGTTCTGGACTTCTCATTAACTTTTGTCTATAATCTTTTTTGAAATACAAGTCAGTACTTTTTTTAGGACAAAGGTACAGCTACTGAGCTACCCTGGATTGTTATTGGTTTTATTAAATTTTCATATTAACCACATGATTCCTGAAGTTCACCAAGAATGAGACTGTATTCCATGCTCTAGAAAAAGAATGAGTTGCAAATAGACCCTGTGCCATCTTAAGACCATAGAAAGCAAGGAAATTGACAGAATTTTAGTAGGCAGTTAGAAGGAAGGATAAGTGCTTGATGTAATGGTCACAAAAAGGGAATTACCAAATCAATATATCCATTTTCTGGCATACTTAACTCCAGTCCAAAACATTTCATTTGAAACAAACTCAGTCCTTGGATACAAAGGTAAGAGATACAACTGTCACGGCTCTACAGATCCCATGGAAGAGTAAAGCCTGTCCTTGGAGGCAGTACAAAAGATACAGCATCTTGAAAAGAGACCATGAGAAAACAGTATCACTCTTTTATGAGTGTATCAGAAGTAGCAGCCAGCAAAAGTAAAGAAGTTTCTTGAACAAAATAAATAGTAATATTATTAAGTTCTGGAAGAGCAAATAATCTCAGTTTCAAGAAAGCTGGATATAAAATACGTAACTAGCACGAGCAATCCAAATAACTGACATCTCTAATAATCTTCATCTCTGAAGACATTGTGGAATCACTCTCATGCCTTTCAGAGGATGAATTTGATCAAATCAATCTTTTTTACTATCAAGCTCAAATATACACCTTCCAGTGCTTTCAGAAAACCTGCTCTTTACTGCCCATACTATTTAAGCAAAATTCTTGTTGCAAAACATTGTGATGTTTAACAAATGTAGAAAACAAATCCCAGCACTCACACAAGGCAGATTCATATGATGCTTTAATTGGCACACAGAAACTGACAGAACATTCTCCTTCTCACAGCTTAAAGAGTGGGCAGTATAAACACATCAAGGAGACAGTCGATGTTTCATGGATCTGGCTCCTGTTGGCTCTCCTTGATGCCTGACATTTTGCAGAAGAACTTAGCTTCACTCAAAAACTTTTTAGGGTATTTGTGGCAAACAGCTAGTCAGCAAGCATACTACAGCTGACAGCAAAAGCTGTTGTAGCAAGATGTGGCCCTTACACTTCTGACCAGGTCTGGTACCAGCTGGAGTACTTTTGCATGTTAAGATCAACATAGTTCCTACCACTTTCTACTTTGGATCTATAAAATACCCTAAAAAGCCCTGTATAAATTTTGAATTGAAAAGACAGGGCAAATTCTTAACATCTGGTTTCAATTGGATCAGATGCCTTGACAGAAATATGCATTATTTTTCTGAATGGCACAGGAAATGACAGTAAAGATTCACAGTAATCTCATGATCCTTGAGTTTAGGGCATTCACAAAAAAGACACACATAACAAGATTTGACTTGTGGTAAAGTTATCTGAAAAGCAAAAATCTCTTGGCTATACATGATGGACAGATAAATGAACAGTTCTGATCTGCTCACTTGTGTTTTTCCTATCATCCTATTTGATCTGGCAAAGTCATCTGTCAGTGAAGCAAAAGCAGCTTTCAGGAATGGCATCTTTGGTATTTTCCACTGGGGCAGAACTGAACTTCTGAAGCAATTCTGTATTATGATAATCAATGAGGTGAAATTTAACATGAAGCATTATACAAACGGTATTAATAATGCACCACTGAAGAAGGTATTTACCACAGTTGCAACTCCCAGAAGCACCCTCATCTTCAGCAGAAAAATACTACCACAAAGCAAAAATCTCATGTCAGCACTCAGCGGGAAAAAGAGCACCTGACTGAGCCTTCTGTCTGATTTGTTTAGAAGAGAAGGTAGTTTGGGTTTGGGAGGAAAAAAAAACACCACAAGAAAATCCTTAACAGAAATTGTGTCGCCATAAAATAAATAGACACAAGAAGAAATGCTGACCAAGTTTTAAAACATAACAATACTCAGCGATAAGTAGCTATCCAAGATAAATGCTTGATTTCCTACCAATAAATATTAGCTAGAGGACACTTGTGTACAGCTATGTATACATCTTTTCCAACACTAGCATTTAACACTCCTTGCTTCTTTAACAGTCAAAAGCATACTGTTACCACATGTAGCCATGCTATGCTATTGAATCTTACGACTTTGGCATTCTTCAGAATAATGTAAAGGCAGTTTGATTTCATGATAAAATGTCTTGGGTTTTGGGGTTTTTTCTCTCTCTGAGCACACGGAATTTCTTCCTTGATAAGGAAACATTTTGAAAATTGTCTTTCACTTGCTTTGGAATAAAATAACATTTTGCTCTTATCTTCTGCATGGATATATAACAATATTTTACTTACAGCAGAAGGTCTTAAAAACCAAAACACTCTCAGAGACGTACAGGGAAGTATTACTCAGCAATACCAAGAAGTTTGTTTAATGGTTTATTTCACATTATAGTTTTAATCTGGCAGCAGATCACCTCTTTAGATACTTAGAAGGAACTTATCCCACAACCAGATATACAGTAACAATTTTTGGCACTTCATACAGTGACTTCTGTTCCATTTCTATTATTTCTGACCTCTCTTTTTAATTACAGCACAAAGGGTCAGATTATATCTGAAAAATCAATGCCTGCAGGTAAAATATGAAATCTAAATTTAGGTACATGTTATGCAGAAACAAGGGGAAAAAACCTAGTCCACACTGATTTATGCTTTAAGGTATCAGAATCTTTAAAACTTCTACATTTGGACAGTTTTATCTATTTCCCATTTTTCCACCCACCTGACTGGGTACATACCTCAAGAATGGTATTTTTATTTCTTCCCTCTGAAAATCTTTTCAACAGCACCTATGTCTAGAACAAATTTAATTATTTTTCTCCTGTTCACTTGCATATTCCTATACACATTTTCAATAAAACTAACTCTTAGTAGGAACCATGAATGAAGAAGAGTGTGTGACATTTACAGCCAAGTGGCAGGATGCAGACTACCAGGAAAAGATAACTAAAGTCAGTTGTGAGCACTTGCAAAACGTAAGCCAGTTTGGCAGAACCTGACACTGTGCTGCAGCCGGGAAATTAGATAACAAAAGGTTGGCAATGTGCATTCTGCTCTTTAATAGAACAGATTATATCAGACAAGCTAACAGCCAAATAGTCACATCGCATTTTTCCTCACAATAACATGGACAGGAATACCTGGCAGTACTAAAATCTAATGGTATTTTGTTTGGAGGAAAAATTAATCTGAACTGTATACTAAGATAACCTTTCATTTAGATATAATTGAATTTAGAAATTACTTTCTGAAAAAAATGAGATAGCATAATTCATTAAGAAAATTTTCTGTAAAACTGGTAAGTATATAAGCCATGGTTAGAAGTTTCATCACTATAAAATGTTAAGACTATTCCACTAGTAAAACTCATACAGTTTTCTGTATAAGGTCTACCAAAAGACATTAACTAATGAACTCAGGAAACAGATATAACACTAAGGTTGTTTGGCAAATAGAGCAGTCTTTAACCTAAGCTTTAAAGCTTTCCTTTTACCCAAACTGGTTTAAAGTGTACACTTGAAACAGACTCTTTAGAGGAGCTGAAGCTCTTCCATCTCTCCCATGACATTGCACACAAGTTAATACTTTAAAAGAGAGGTAAAATAAAGTATGGCACTGTGTTTCTTGTTCTGGACCTTGCATTATGATGTACTAAGATAAGGACACAAAATTTTACAGCAAAAGAACCTAAATTCAGATGTAACAGCTATAGAGCCACTTTAAACCTGTTCTGCTACAGGATTATTTTTAAAACCAAACATCGAGATTTGTGGCATAATATGCTTCCACTATGTGTCTCTACTTTAAAATTGCTTTTACCTGTTCTGTAATTTCCTAGGTTTTGCTTTAAAAACTGAAAAGTCAGTTTCTAATAAGGACAGCAACAAAGACCATGCATCCATTGTCAGGGGTTTTGGTCTGAAATTATTGCACAGACTTCTTTCAGCTGAGATGCAGCACATTAATCAGAAGAAATAGAGGAACTAGAGAAAAGCTTTTATCTCAGAGAGCAAGATGGCTCATGGAGCTAAGTACTAACTCCAATGGCAGCTGGGGGAGCCCTGGCTCAATTTATCCCACTCTTTTCTTCCACTCTGGAGGTGGGATCCATGGCACATATTTGTGCCCCCAAAGGTGGGAGAAGGGTTGATGAGACTCTGGGTTTATGGAGAAAACCTGGCCAGGCTGTCTGCTTCTCCAAGTCCCCCAGCACTTATTTCTTCCAGGTGGTATACTGAGAGGCTGAAGAGATGTAGCTAAGGATAGAAGGGAGGACTTCATTATCTTGCTTCCTACAACTCATACTGCTCTATTTGCTCTGTCAGCTTCCAGCATAATGCAGTCTAATGCTTTGGTGGCAGCCTGGGACCCCTCTCCCTTAAACAGTCACATTCAGGCATAGATTTGGCAGGTTGACACCAGCTTCTTGAGAAAAATAAGCAAGTGAAGGGAAATGTGTCTGAACTGTTTAAACTCAACTAAGTCTGAATAAAATTGGATGGGATTAAGAAAAGGTCGTTTTTTAGCTCTAGGGCCTTTTCCCTTGCAAAAGTCAAAGATTTGCAATGTAATAGTTGTTCTCTATCCCATCCTCCCCCAAAAGTCAAAGCAATCTTAAAATACCAAAGACCATCTATAGTCTACATACAGGCATAGTAATCCACTTCAATTATAAAATTATAGACAGTGCATTTGTAGGAATTTGCATTTGAGGATTGTGGTCCTCATTCTTTAACTTTACAGTAATGCACAGAGGGTAAAATGGACTAATGCCAAAACACAGACTAGGAACATGGGATACCTCTTAGCAGCAAAGCCCAACTTCGCTCTGCAATCAGTAACTAACATGCAGGCTAGGACCTGTCATGATCAATGGACATTACTATTTAACTATGAGGAAGCTTACATGCAGTGTGTTTGTGAAGCTCTGTCCACTATCCAGTGTACATGTACTAACACTATGAATAATTGACAGCTCTGTTGACAGGTTCATCAGACCCTTCATCACAACAGCCTAGACTTGACAAGTAAGGCATTTCATGTTCTGCATCACTTCCTACCACCTATAACAATAAGAAAAGCAAAGCTACAGTGAGAAATTTATTTGTCCATACATTTTGTGTACATAGCCTAGAAATATCATGTAATTAATATTTTATCAATGAGAACTCTTGCACGAAAATGCTGAGGAAATGGAGTGGATTCATTCACATGTATTTGATTATATGTACTTGGTAACTGGAAAAACTTCCTAAGCAAAGTCAGAAATATTTGCCATTTACTTAAACCATGAATGACAATGTGAGCATAATTCCTGTCTCTGGCTTGCTCTCTTCTAAATGCTAACTATAAAGTACAGCTGGTGATTTACACAGTGTTTGTAGATTCACACAGATTTTACAGATTTGACTTTGCAACCCAAAGTGATTCTTGTGATCCAAGTAACAGGTGGATGGATGAACAGACAGGGAGACATGTGGCTATGAATGCCCACAGAAGACTGAAAGCTTCCTCAACTTCCATTATGTCCTAACATTTGTTTTGTGCAAACTTTTTTTTTATGCAAAATTTTAATTTTACGCCTCAGTTTGGTGCTTCCATCAACTCTTTATTGTGAAACTCTGGAAATGAATGCTCAGTTTCTTGAATTAGTTGAAAATATATAAATGCCATATACTTGATTACTTACGCAAATTATCATTTTTCCTGAATCCAAAATACGTTTTAAATAGAGGAAAACAGTAGTTACTAGCTACACAAAATCAGTTACACAAAAATAGCATTAAGCGTGAATCAGAAACTAACTTCCAGGAAGTATACAACAACTATACAGAAAAGCAAAGCTCATAGGAAAAAAAATACTGTCAAACTTAAGCAAGGCTGAGACATGAAAAATGAGGAAGCTTTTTGAAAACTTAGTGTTATCGTCTATATATACAAAATCTGAGCATTCACCACCCAAAAGAAAATAATACACAGTTTTATCTATTACTAGCTTTCTATAGTTTAGTAATACAGTTTTTGGAACTACCACACTACAGTTACTTCCATTGCACTGAATAAAAAGTAGGCTACCCCACAGTCCCACCTCACCAGCCACATCACCAAACACCTACTTTACAGACTACAAAACACTACCAGCAGTTTCAAAGAGCTCTTTGCTTCCTATCTGCTTTTCAGGATGAGGAGGTGGCACTACACTTTTGAAAAGTCTTGGGCATAAAACATTGACTATTATTCTGAAAAGGAGTTCTTGGGTTTCACCTACCCTTTCCTTGGAAGGAAGAAAAAGTGTTCATCTTTTGCCATAGCTTGCTTACCTTTGCCAAGAGGACAGAGTTAGCACTGGATCCCAAAAGAAATACGTAATACAAGGAAGAGTTATTGAGGAATAAACTTGTAATGCTTTCTTTTTTTAACAGCCTAAGCTATTTCTACAATGGAATATATTTATTCTTTCATAAGTGAGTGTGACTACAGAGCACATGAGCCAGGCCTTAGTTCCAGTAAGTTAAGAATATATTTTAAAAGTCTGTAAGTCTAATGCTAAAGCTCTGCTGAATTACTGAACAGGAATCAGAGAAATAAAAGGAAACACCTTTGGGTATGCCTCAATAGCTTTATTTTAGTATCCTCTCTCTCTGTTGATCCTGGTAACTGGACAAACGTGAAAGTACCCATCCAGTTCCGCAACAGCTCATTTCAGCCATTAATGAAGGACTCTCAAAATTGACATTTTACAGACCAGGAGATTTTTGGAAAGGATGCCTCAATACCACTTTTATTTCTTGTAGTCCATTCTTCACTGTGAAAATACCAAGGCCTACCAAACATGCAAAACCAGGGAAAAGCAAAAACCAGGGGAAAAAAAAGGTTACCAAGATGGCAGTGATGAAGAAACATCCAGTGTACAGAATTTGTGCTTCCAAAAAGCTGTCCTTTACAAGGAAAAACAGAAAAAAAAAAAAAGTATCTTTCTGTGTAGTGTTAAATCAAACACCAGCTATGTGAACTCACTTGGTAAACAGGCATTTGAGCAGACATTTTTAATGAAATAGACAATGTGACTACATATTAGGGAAGTCTAGATATTTCCTCCAATCTCAGGAGTATCCAAAGTGCATCTCATTTGATCCTAAGCTTCTATATACACTTTTTCCAGCAAGAAGAAACAGAAAAACAGGCATCTCAGGCAAGGGCCATGCACCTCTGTCTACTGCAGGCATCTAACACAGGCAGATCTAGTGCCACATCACTTTTCAACTCAGTATAGCATGATGAGAGATGACCAGCTGAAACTAAACATCTGTTTTTTAAAAGGCTAACCTTAAGGGATATAAACGCTATCTTAGGTGTTTCTAATGTTTAGCACATTTTCTCCCCAGCATTTTTCAGATTCAATACAGAAAGATGATGTGCAATATTGTGCCTTTTTGTTGCAGCATAATTATATTCTCCAGTGAAGGCATAAGAGGTACTGGTATGTAACTGATCTTCTGAGCACCGGACAAGTGTGGCATGTGTGTAACTCAGAAAATACAATATGATATATAAGTGAGCAGATGATTTTAAAAAAGAAAATACCCTAAAATAATGTTTTTGAGATAAAATTATAGTGCTGCATTAAGTTCCTATAAAGGAATTACGTACATTTTAACATACAATAGTTACCTCCCTTTTCTCTATTTAAACGTTTCTAAAATCTGAAATGCTAACCTAAGAGTAAACTGAAACTGAGGAGACAAATTGATAGCTTCATGTGCTTTTCTCTTTCTTTTTAATTAAGTATTTGAGTTAGTGATTACTGTTACTACTCAGAAACCCGAATACCCAAAGGTGCTTGCCAAAATTATGTCTTAATCTTTGTCAAAAATTGCACAGTCTTGTGAGTAATTAGCAATTTTGGCAACAAAGGTCCACATTGGACATGGGACAGAATCTTCCCTGTAGATTCTTAGACTAATTACCTAAGAAGTAAAAGACCAAGCAATTACAAACTTGAAAAAAAAAAAATCTGTCTAAAAAAAGCAACACAATTAATTTCAGCACTAAAACCGATAATCAAGATGTAGGCTTCAAATCAAAACTGTACTGAATTTTGCTTTAAAGCAATTACAGAAAACAGAACAAAAGTAATAAAATCAAGCTACATAAAATGCTCTGTACATTAGACAAGTTTGCTCAAATGGCCTGTCAAAAGTTCTATCAGTTATGCCAGTAGTTTCAGAGATATTAAGAAATAGCCCTCTCTTGGACTTCCCAGTCTTACATTGCTAAGTGAAAAGGGGACCAGAGCAAATAAATTTGAGCATGGGCCATGTGATTATCCATACTCCCTGTCCTGTCACTCTGTTTCAAATTGCTCCAGTCCGCTGTTTTCAAGACAAATTTAAGCATGATTCTTAAATGTTCACTCCAGGGACCCTTTCCCAATAAAATCGCAAACGTTCAGATCCCACCAGCTCAGGTCCCCAGAGACTCACCTGTCCTCTTGTGACACACTACGGAGCAGGTAATGTATACCCACATATACCATTCATCTCATACTATGTCACGCCATCTAAGGAGACTGAATGCGCATAAATCCATGGGACCTGATGAGATTATTCTGTGAGTCCTGAGGCAGATGTAGGTGCTAAGACACTACTTATAACTTCAGAAAAATCGTGGCAAGTCAGGTGAGGTCTCAAAGGACAGGAAAAAGGGAAATATAACCCCCATATTTAAAAAGGAGAAAGTGGAAGACCCAGCAAACTACAGACAAGTCAGTCTCACCTCTGTGACAGACAAGATCATGGAGCAGATTCTCCAGGAAACTACATTAAGGCACATGGGAAACGAAGAGGTAACTGGTAACACGCAGCATGGATTTACAAAGGACAAATCATGCCTGACAAATCTGTAGACCTTCTATCACATGGCTATAGCACTGGTGAAGAGGGGCAGAGCAACTGACATAACCTACTTGGATTTATGCAAAGCATTTGACACTGTCCTGCATGACATTCTTGTTTCTAAATTGGAGAGACGTGGATTTGATGGATGGGACACTCAGTGGATAAGGAACTGGCTGGATGGTCTCATGACGAGAGTTGTGGGCAATGGTTCATTGTCCACGTGGAGATCAGTGACAAAGTGGTGTCCCTCAGGGGTCGGTGCTGGGGCCAATACTGTTCAACATCTTTGTGGGCGACATGGACAGTGGGATTGAGTACTCTCTCAGCAAGTTCGCTAATGACACTAAGCTGTGTGGGGCAGCCAACATGCTGGAGGGAAGGGATGCCATCCAGAAGGGCGTTGACATGCTTGAGGGGTGGATTAATGCCAACCTCGAAGTTCAACAAAGCAAAATGCAAGGTCTGACACCTGGGTCATCGCAATCCCAGACACATCTATAGGCTACGCAGAGAAGTCATTGAGAACAGCCCTGGGGAGAAGGACTTGGGGGTGATGGTTGATGAAAAAGTCAACACAAACCAGCAGCATGCACGCACAGCCCAAAAAGCCAACTGTGCCCTGGGTAGCATCAAAAGGACTGTGGCCAGCAGGTTGAAGGTGATTCTCCCCCTCTACTTTGCTCTTGTGAGACCCTCCCAGGGTACTGTGTACAGTTCTCTGAAACAGGTTGCCCAAGGAGGCTGTGGATGCCCCAACCCTGGCAGTATTCGAAGTGAGATTGGATAAGCCTTGAGCAACCTGGTCTAGAGGGAGATGTCCCTGCCCATGGCAGCAGGGTTGGGACTAGATGATCTTTAAGGTTCATTCCAACCCCTTAACATTGTATGATTCTATGATGTAAAAAACACTTCACTGGATCACAGCACATCCCCTGCACTATTTAGATGCTTTGAACCAACAAGAACACGCAAACACAATCATCAATTCGTCTTAAAAGCACAATGTTGGGACTCATTGCAAAGCTGGAAGACGATGAAAATTATATATTTCTGAGTGGTTAAAGTTTATAAAAGAGGCCTAAACAGCAGCATTATGTCAAAATTTAAGCAAGGCTTAAAACTCAAGAGTATTTCTTACTAGGCTTAAAAGGATCCTATGATATCTCTGAGAACTAGTTTATAATTTTCTGAAAAATTAGTTATATGTTTCAGAGAAACATGGATCAGCTTAATTAACATTTAGAAAATGTTTTAAGGTACCTGGATGAAAAGCAAGATCTCATGCAATTTATGATATCCCATGAAGTCTTGATTGGCAAAACTTCAGTTACTTAAATTTAGGGAATAACTTAACCTACACACTAAATTACTAATTTGCCTAAATACAAGGAAGAATCATTGAATCTCCCATTAACAGAACACAGATTTTCAAATGGCACACTCTTGTGGGTGAGACCATTTAGTTTACCTGGAAACTATCTCCAGAAGTGCAATACTTCAAAGCAGAGAATCAAACACTGTCTGTTGGGGATTATTTTTTTTCCTCTCCATAGGGGTAATCTGAAATTAAGTGCAAAGGCCAGAAGCTAAAATGCTTGATCCCCTGACAATTTATTAATCCATTTTATTTAGAACAATGAGGATATCACTACATTTCTTTCTTAAGCGTATCAAGTAGAAAAAACCTAGTGCTTGACATATAAAAACCAAGTTCAATAAAACTACATTTTCAACTACTGGAAGGAAAATTAAACCCCTTGAAACAGTACCTTAAGGCAATAGTCTCAGAAACATTTACTTAATCAGCACTCTTAAACAAACTTACTTAACAGTATTTCTCCATTACCTCCTACTGTGAGAATCCTTAACGATATTGTAAATCCCTGAAAAGAAAGAATCCAGTTGAAAGGCAAATAGACTTGTGCATAATTGACAAAGGGACTAACAGTTAAAGATGGGTAACACTGAAGTCAGGAAAGCCAGCTATAATCTCTAGCACCTTATAGCAACAAAGCATCCTTACTGCTCCAAGAATGAGAGCATTTAAATAAATAAATAAACACAAACCACCAGCCAAAACACAAACAAACAAGAAAAACAACAACAAAACCAAAATCAGACAGAGCCAAACAAAAGAGAAACACACCACCCCATGGAATTCACAAAATGAGATTGCAGCTAGTTGAGAGGGAGAAAGCACAAGACATGGTCATGAAGCTCAGCATAA
>NW_008667597.1:0-28552 GCF_000695815.1 Acanthisitta chloris | reverse complement strand
CACCCCCACCCCCAGTATTAGCAAAACTGACACCACATTCCCTTTCTGCACAGAAAGACAGGCATTCAGGGGCAAGCTACAAACCCCTATGCCAATCAGGTACACTCGGAGAGTGAAGGCCCAGGCTTTCCCTGATTAAGTCCCATTAGCATCAATGTGAGGAAGGCATGCATGGCAAAGGGTGGAGACATTCCCCCAACCACAGCTGAGGTTACACTCAGCCCAGGAATTAACGCACAACGCAGGATACGGACAGCAGCTGCGGGAGAGAAAGGAGCCAGGAAAATATATACATGTATCAGAGAGAAATGGCAGTTTCAAGCATAAGGAAAGCTCACCGTGTCTTTGGGATTTAATCATGTCTTTTAAAGGAGAACAGAAAGGCGCAGAGAGAAAAAGATGGGCTCTAACCCAAACACTATCCTGAGTGATAAACAAAGGGGACTGGAAATCAGAAACTCTTCCATAGCGAGCAACAAGCTCCAAAAGTTTCCATCATTTCAAACTCAGTGTTGATAAGGGTCAAGAGGAAAATCATTACTTTTAGGAATGTCTGCTGTAATCTGTTCCTTGCAAAATGACAGCTATGGAATGAATCAAGTAGCTGCTGTGAAAAAATCATCTGTTCTGCAAAAGACAACTGGCAACTTCTCTGCCAGCTTGTATTTAAGAGACTATTTTGTGAAGAAAAACACGACATAATTTACAGAATACATTCATCCAAATTTGCCAAAAAGTAAAACATCTTTATTTTCTTGACTGCAAATTATTAACAATTTCTCCTCTTAGACACACAAACCCACCAGCATCATAGCTGATCAGCAATTTCTAAATCTGAAAAATATTCTTAGAAATCACGTGTGGATTACCAGTGTCAAAATCCATCATATGGATCCACAAGAAAAAAACATCCACGAGCATATTTACCAGAATTTACCAGGATTTCAAGTTTATTACTCAGTGAATACCTAATGAGAGTGGCATACAGGATGAGACACAGAAAGGGCAAAATACTTCTGGGATGGACCCTCAGTGAAATTTGAAAGATACACAATTTTAAGACCATTCGTAGCTTCATATTTCAATTTAATCTTCATACTGTAATTTAGTCAGATTGGGCCCCGAGCAACATGATCTAGTCGGTGGCATACCTGCACATGGCAGGAGTGTTCAAACTAAATGATCTTTAAGGTCCCCTTCTAACTCAAGTCATTCTAAGATCCTATGACAAGTAGCTACCTTCCAAGGCATTTAACAATAATAACTTTGTCTACTTCGTTCTATAAAACAAAAAAAACCAAAAACCAACCCAAACAAACCAAAATCAGGATTACAAGGGTGAAATTTGCATGTATTAAAATAAATTAACTATATTTTTATCCTCTAAATATGTAAAAAGAGTGACTCTGTATACACCTACAAACATAAATTATACACCTACAAAGCACAAATCAAAAATTTGGTGACATAAATATTTACTTTACAGCTCCACTAACTACAGAAATTTATTCCACAAGTTTTAATCAGAGGTTTTGAAACAAAGATAACTTGAAGCTTCATCTGAGAACCATAGTGCAAAGAGGGATGTGTAACCTCTATATGAACCAAACACTGAACATCCAACTAATGTACTGAGATAAATTCTGATACTGCAAATATTTAGTTACAAGAACATCCAATGGAACTGGCCAAGCATGTTAACAGAAGCTCTATTTATTGACTTAAGCTAAGTGCCCACAAGGCAAAAATCTGCTTATCTTCCTTGATAACATGCTTAGAAAGTCACAGGATCTGAACCACACCTACCACTTCTATTCAACAGCACTTGCCAGGCCCACCGTAGCTACTCAGATAATTTGACTAGAGCTACAGAGCAAGTAGGAGAATAGTCGCAAGTGCAAGCTATTATCTTTCTGCTTCAGCAAACACCCGAGTTTGAACTTCATTTAAAGTGGTTTCAAAAATTTCTGTTTCTAACATCTTATCTCACCGGGCCCTTATTCGCAGCAAAGTCTTCTGTTATGTCAACTAAACTGGATCAAAAAAGTGTTTGACAAACAAGAGTCTTCACTGTAAAAATTAAGGGGGCTACTGAAAGCACCTACGTAATTTAAAGGGTTAGGTTTGTTTCTAATACCTATGGAATAACAGATTTAACTTAAAGCACATGCTTACAGTTTTCATAATATGTGATGTTTTCATAATCAAGTATTTCAGCTGCTTTCTGCACTTCCTTTGGATTTGTATAACCAATTCAGCATCATTAATATTTCATGCACTCTACCTTACTCAGGTTTCCTCTTATTCCACACATGGAAACACTGCTGATAGATATCAGACACCCAAACAGAAGCTCAGATCAGTGTTTAGTAAGCATGCTTTCAAAATATCTCAATGCTAAGACGCACTCTTTACACAGCAGACTTTAATTCCATCTAAAACCAAACTAATTTAAATTTCAGTGGAACTACTATCTGTGTTAGACTGCTCCCTACTCTTCCAAATCAGGTCAACTCAATGGTAGCATTCAGTCATTCACACTCCTGGCTTAGCCTCAAAAAACCTCTGTTTGTGCTAAATGGTTGGTAGGTATATTCTCAAATATTACAAAGTTCTGTATACAAGAACTGTATCTCACAAATCACACCAATGATTTTCAATGTGTTTTATTGTTCCTATAGTCTAAAATTGAAAAAACTAGAACTAAATGCTTGTGGTAAATTAGATATATTTTTTTTAAAAAAATGCAGCTACTAATACATTTTTGGTAAGATACACTTTTTAATTCCACTGAGTAGACAAAAAACCTGTATTTCTCCACAAATCCCACTTCAGAAATATCCTCCCTATCAGAAAATATTCTACGTATGTCACTACATTGACCTAATGTTTTACATTAGTGCAAAGTAATAAATTTCCAAACCAAACAAGATAAAATAAAATTCAATTGCATACTTCATCTCTCAGTGAAAGCCATTAAGTGGTAACCAGTTTACTATTAACATTTCTATTAGCTTTTAAGATCCTTTGTCTTCGCATCATCCTATATGGAGCCCCTCAGTACATAAATTCTTAGTTGTACTATCGAGGTGAGACTAGCAAACCTATCTTAATCCATAATTTTCTACTGTGTCTACAATAAAGTATTAAGAAGAAACTTCATTTAAGAACCTTCAATTGTATCTGAGAAGGTTGTTTTAGCAACAGATTTGACTAATTAATGCTGTTTACACACCAAGTTTGTTAGAGTTTTTTTCTTCAAGAATGGTTTATGTTGATTTAACTTTGAAACATTAGCATAAGGTAGGAATGTCTAAAGGTGGCAATGCCTCATTTAAGTGAGCTGATCTCTAAACCTACTTAATCGCTACAATTTTCTTGTGTACACAAGGCCTTTGTGTTACAGTAGCCTCTTGAAAAGGTGTAGACTTAAAGGATACAGAGACAAGAATGCGTGATGGACCACAATGCAAAATGAGCTGCAGTTTAGGTACACAAGGCTTTGTTTGACTACTCCCTCCTAACTAGCTTGCCCTATACTAACAGCTGTTAGGACAGTTTTATTTGCATGACAAGAAAGAGATGTTTAACCATTCCATCTGTAGGATGAGAAGAAATGGATACCCACTATGCCACTACACTGAACTAAAGTATTATAACATAGGCACGCCATGGCCGGATAGACTAGTATTTTTTCCAAGATTTATGCAGGCACTGCATGAACACACAAGGAGAAAAAGAAAACAACAGCATTACTGTTAATCATTAAGCAAATAGGATTTCATTTGCCACAGTCTATGCCTAAATAGAACAAACAAAATATCTTTGTGAAAGCAAATTTCACATAAAAGCAATCTGCTTAAAAAGCTTTTCTCCAGTAGCATTTTCCTTTTTCTGTACAACAGAAGGCTGTGTAGATGACAGTACACACACTCCTGTTATAATGCCTTGGGAAAAAAACATAATTCAGTGAGGCAGGGCCCCACCTCACTTCCTTCACTGACAGGTGCTTGACAGTCCTCCTGCCGAGGGCATGCAGCTGTGGCTTCCTCTCTCCTTCTGCAACAGTTAACACTATCCTCACCAGCTGCTGGACAACCCAATATGGCTTCTAAAGAACTTTATACACCTCCCTCCCACATAGTTTGTCTACGGGCTCAAGATTCTCAGCCTTTTGAATCTCATAGTGGTTTGCTTTCAGGCTGTTTTATACCCTCCTTTCCAATTCTTTTAATAGCTTTTTCATATATTTATATTTGTGCAAAGTATGAGAAACACCTTTATTAATCTATTGTATCATCCCTTACTATACTACTCCCTTGCTTGCATTTTCACACCCAGATCAATAAACATAAAAGTGAGATTTTTCTCTCCTTTTTTTCCAATTTTATACCTCCCATCTCTGTGCCTATCCTCTCTCAGATTCTTCTCTCCTGCCCTTGATTTTTCCCCTTTCACCTCACCTTCCTTGCTTGGTAATAAGTAACCATCTAGATTCCCCAACGGCAGAGAGAAACATCCTTCCTTCATCCAGGGAACATGATGCTCATTTAATGGTAAAGATACATGTTAAATAGTTCAGCACTTGTACAAGTTAGAAACAGACACAAATTCCAATTCTTTTTGCTATAGCAGATCATGCCAGTTATTATCAAAGTACATTTCTGCCTTACATACCTCTTCACTTTCACTTTCCAACAGAGATTTTCAGAGGCAAGACAGTTTCCTCTAGTATACACCCGTACTTTACTTGGCTCTACATGAAAATTGAACATTTAAAAAATCCAGGCAAAAGTCTCAAATTTTTCGTCTAAAGCATTAATTCATGAAATAGGTAAAGTGTTTTCTGTGTGCCATGGCTGCCCCATTTGTCTTGACTTCCAAAACAGACCTGCATCAAAAGAAGGGAAGATGTAGCCCACTTGAAAATGAAGCTACCTGGAACACATGGGCAATATTTACCTAAATTACAGATTACGTAGGTTCAATACATCCATATGTATGCATAAATTACATACAGATTTGCAAATTAAAGTATGGAAAAGTCCCAAATTGACAGACTATATACCAGCAAACTGCTGCAAAGTTTCCTGGTGTGAAATTGGTCCACCTCAACCAGCACTGTGCCTGAGCAGCTCCCAGGAAGGACAGAGCAGTTGAGACAACCCTTAGCCCATGGCCAGGGGTGGGCAGCTCAGATACAGCCACAATTTTCAGAGAGACACAAAATTTACTAGCCCAGACACTGGCCACTCAATAGCAGGCCTCAGTATGCAGGGTCATTTTTTAGGCATAGCCAGAGGATTTGACATTATTTTTCACAGATTTTCCTACTTTGACAACTTACCCTACAACAACTGAGAGAGCTCAGAGGCACCATGCTAGCAACACCTTCCTGGTGTGTCTGGGAAATATCCTTGGAATGCGCAGACTATCCCTTACAGATGAGACAATCAACAAACTTCTGCAAAAAGATTTTTAAAAAAAGCTAGCAGAAGTTTCATTATCTCCTGCATAATTTGCACATAGGCAAAATACAGTTCTTTTGATGGAGGGAAAAATCCCAGTTCATTTTTGGCTCTTCCCTGAACTCCATACCCACCTCTGGTGTTAGCCATAGGCATTCAGTTTGATCCAGGATTTAGTGCTGATCTTCTATAGCTCTTCAGTAGCAGTGTATTTCGATAAAGTATTTCCATCACTCTATTAGCACTCTTTTAGCTTTTAACATGAGCAAACTCTCATTTACTTTAATATACTTCCAGAGTAAAGAACTCAATAGTATGGACTACTACTTATTTATGTCACCTGATCGCTTGCCATAGATGGGGAAGGCATTCTACAGATAGGTACATCATGCCCTAAATGGGCCAAGGGGCTAGGCAGTAAGATTTTCTTGCTTCCACACATGTGGCATGTTGTTTTCTTTTGTGACAATATTTCATGTCTGTGTGTAGTTAAAATAGTTTTTATGTTGTGCAAAGCTGATTGTCAAGCAGAGTTAAAAGCTATGGAAGACCAGGAGGAGGGTGCTCTGAGAAACCAGGAGGATATTAAGAGAACTTTCAGACACTCAGGAAGTAATTTCAAGAATACTGGATAAATGTCACACTTATGGAAGGACTATAAGGAGAAAAAAAAAAAAAAGAAAAGAAACAAAGAAATCTGAACCCTGCTCTGTGACTTGTATAGTGCATCTTTCTAAAGAGACAAACATGTCAAGCAGAAAACCACAGCATTTGTATGTGAGTTCCATTTACTTCATGAAACCAACTGAAAATCTATTGACAACATCAGTTTCACAGAAGCACATCCTTTTCTTACCAAGAAACTTGTTGGTCTCTATGTTTTTCAGCCAATACACCTGCCCCTAAGACCAACATGACTTGTTCTGCTCTATATCAGAGACCTGAGTATATGAGTGATCAACAGGATACACTGTATTTTCAGACAGCAGTGGAAATGAGGATTTCTGGAATAAGGTATACAGCAACAGAGACATCTTTCATATAAGTTTGGTTTCCCATCTACAACCAGTGCTGGAATACTGCCACAAGAATTGTAAATATCACTTGAGCTTATAGGGCCATATCTCCCAAAGCAGCTCCTAACGCAGTCCCTGAAAGAAATACTTTAGCCAGAATTTCCATTTTTGTCAGTAGCAACATATCAGCATATGCATGGTGTCACCAAAGATGGTCTCCCAGGCCAGACACCCATTCATACAAATACAGAATTGGCCTGGGCAAAGTTTGCAAGAGATTATTTTTCCAGATAGAGTGCAAGATATGTTTCATTTGAGGCCCACAAGTACTATAGAAACTAAGCCATTTCAAAGAGGTCCTATTTTTATCCCTGTATTGGTGTGAATAAGGTAGAACAAATAACTAGGATAATATTATAGAAAAAGTACTTCACAGAAAAAAACAGAGCCATAGGGAAGCTGTTGTTCTCACTTTGAGCCTTCAAATCTTATCCAAGCAAGCACCTTCTTCTCAATATTGTTCTCATCTGCTACACTGAATTCCCTGGACTCAAGGCAGACATAACTGTGGAGTTATAAATAGCAGCTGTCTAACCACAAAGCTAGTTAAAAACACCCAAAAAAGTCAAACAGCTCCACTGATGCACTTTACCACCTGCCTAACAATGTCTTTCAGGCAGTATTACATACATCCGCCTATAATGAGTTACACTGCAATCAAGCGACACCCAGTATATTACAAACAGTGATGCTGACCACCATACATTTTTATACTGAGTCAGAACAAAAGTATTTAGGACAACAATTCATTAGTTGTAAGTAAAACAAAAGAGTCAAATGATAAACTCTGGCTGTATAGGTGCCGATAGTAAAATTTCTTCAAGCTTTTAAACGAAGAGTAAATGTGAAGTAGTAAATGGACCTCTGACCAGAGCTTCTGCTTCACCAGGCTACTTGTATAATTTCACCTCATTAGGCTGTAATACAAGCCAGTCAAACTTCATACAAGATCCTTTTTCAAAAACATCTTCCTGACTCAAATAGTTCCTCTCTTTAGGAACCCAAAAATCTGCCACTTCGATACTTTCTTCAAAAACAAGAGAGGAAAATTATCTGTTTTGTTTCCCTCGTTCTTCCCCACCACCAGCATGGGAAAGCTCCCTGCTGCTGATTTCTCTACCTGCCAGCATTTCCTCATGGTCATGCAGGTAACAGATCATCCACCAGCCTTTGCTGATGGTGACATCAGCAGTTGGTAGTCTTTCAGGATTTACGCATGGCAGCAATGGTAAGCACCTGTCTGCATTATGCTGTTTATGGCATGACCAACTGTGTGGAAACTGGGTCACTTCTGAATGCAGAGGATGACACAGTAGGCATATGTAATTGATTCTTGTGACAAAGGCCTCATCAAGTGTTGCCAAGTTTAATTTAAACCCTCAGGGCTTAAATCTGGGAACGTACTTCCCCTCATGATAAAAGGAGAATCAATTTTTTCCTTCTGTTTCTGGAAAAAACACCAGAGGCAGATTCCCAGACACACTCCATATACCAGGTACCTTCTCACACCCTAAAATGGATAGAAGAAAGAAGGTATAGTCAGCAAGGTATGGAGAGAGAGAAAAAAGGCCGCACTGGCTAAGAGGCTCACAGCACTAGCTGTCATGTCTGCAAACTCTGTTGGGTGCTGATGCAATGCCCTCACTTGCACTCTTGTTTCTTCCAGCAGCCACCCCAGGTACACTGGGCACAGTTACCTGGGAGAGCAGTAACTAGCTGCTTTCAGCTCTCAGAGTCAGTGGGAAAGTTAAAAGCTGACTTAGGAAGATTTGGGGGTAAGGAACAAAAGATGAATCAGTGCAACTTTTCTTCTCCCTTGTTTTGCCTGCAACAAGCATATCACTATGCATGAAAACACCAGGAATAGCTGATTTACTAATGCATATCAGTAAATTTATTTTTTTAAGATTAAAAGATGTTTTAGGTTCCCTAGACTTCCTCTCTGGTACAGGCAGCTGAATATTGCATTCTAATTATTTTAGTGGTCAAAGCAGAATACTTGCGTTCATAATTATTTTTGAAAGTGAAAAGAAGATAAAATTTAAACCAAAAAAATCTTTCACATACAATTCTGCTATAAATCTCTCTAGTTTCCACAATAGATCTGAGAGAGCAAAAAGTACAAGGGGAATATATGAAATGGTTTTTGAAAGGAAACAATGAGCTTGTGTGAATGGCATGCTTCATTAAATGGATAATGTAAAGATTTTTATTAAATCACTTTTTGTTCAATAATCTTCTTCACTATTAAAGTTATTAAAAAGCTTTTACATGATAAGTTGTCAGCATTCTATATGAAGAAAAAGCTGCTAACTCAATAGGAGCCTGTCATAAGTGTCAGTGCTAGGCTGACAGAGGACAATTTCTTTTTTTTCCCCCTACAATTAATTAAATTCTCAGTATGACAAAATGTACATTACAAGAGCAGGTGAAAAAAAAAAAAACAACAAGGGAAGCACTGAATGAACCAATTCATTATGCATGTATTCACTACTAAGTTCTTTCTTCTTCTGTTACTTTCCCTTCTAAAGCTTCCGGTTAAGCTTTACATTTAGTCAGACAAGCTGTCTCCTACAAGTAACGAATATAGGGTTTTCCCTATAATGATATGCCTTTCTGTACACAAGCACTACACAATTACATTTTCACTAGCTAGATGACAAGGTAAACTTTGATTGTGCTTTCTGTAAAAAAAAAAACATGGATAAGAGGCAAAAAAAACCTGTGAAATGAAAAGCACATTTGAAAGTGAAATATGTAAGTAAGCAGTTATGCATATGTGTGATTTTTTGTTCTATATAATGCAGAGTACTGGCTAACAGCTTAATCACTTGAGGGCAAATGACTATTCAAGCACCAATAACCCCTATTATGAGTTGTGATTTTTATTCTTTTGAAGTGCTTAAATAACAGCACAAGCATTAAATTATTGAAAAAAAACCTTTACAAAAGCTTTCTAATAACTCTAATTTCACATGTGTTCATAGCTTTGTTCTGTAACTAAAAGGGCTTTAATTTAAATAGTTCATTAGATTTAAAAATATTTCCCTTAGCCCTTGTGACATATTTAATTTTATAGATCTGTTGGTTTCAGGTTTGTTTAAGTAATGTATACAGCTCTAAGTTAAATCATTGGACACCTGTGAAGGACGAAGAACAAAGGCATACTCAAAGCCACAGGGAATTGCCATATTCTGCTTTTTAGCAATGAGATAAACTACTGAAAGATTCTGACAGAGATGCAGAATAGCACCTACATTCAACCCCATACTCTCAGAAAAATCAGTAATGTTTTCACTTATTTGCAATTGTTACTGTTGAATTGGGGCCCAAAGAAGAATCTGCAGAATAAAAGAGCAGATGGAAACCCCAGAAGAGCAGATGAAGAACTGCCAAGAGTGACTGAGGTGAAACAGAGCCAAATATTTTTATCAACTCCTAAAATGAGACATTCTTGGTAGTGAGATCAGAAGCTGAGCAATCACACCAAATTATGCTTCAACCTGAGATGAAAATTTTAATTTTGTTCTTCCAGCCAGTATAAACAAGAAAAGAAAAGAAAAACATAATAGGAACTTTTCTAAATATATCAAACACAACCAGAGGCAACCTTACAACGTACGAGCTCTGGAAGGGAAGTCCATTAGAAAACAAAATAATACTGGATAAAAGGGAGATGCTACACAGCAATTCTGTTTCACAAAGATAAGTGTGGTTTGTAAGATGAAAGTTACTTATCTGTTATTGCTTTATGGAGTGTTTGTTGTGCTGATGGAAGGCAAAGGTCACACCTACACTAAAGAAACTTTAGCTGATTATTCAGAAGTCAGGGTTCAAGTTTTTATTGCTGGAGTTTCTATTAACAAGCCTACATCTTGGGCAAACTGAAAGGTGATGCCTGGTTCCAGACTACTGGTGCACAACAGCTTGACTCCATGAGGTGCACTCCTGAGAAAGATGTCTGTGATGAACTGAGAGGGTAATAAAAGCTTTCCGAGACTGCTCAGGAATGAATATGTCTAATATTAAAAAAAAAAAAATACAGCAAACCTGATCTGTCCAAATTTTCATTTACCAAAAGCAAAAATAAAAAGTTGGATTCTGGCAATTTCCCCCTAAAAGACAAGGGGACAGAAATCCTGGGATTCATTAAAGACCTCTGCTAATCATTTTAATGGACAAACCTAAAATGGCTCTGTACACAGTCAGAGAAGCTATTTTTAATTTACAAAAAAAGGTCAACAACAAAACTACATATTGTCCTGAGTCAAAACAAGGAGGACCAGTGTGCAAAACAAGATATGCATCTTTCAAAGTGAGGAACTGTAACACTCCCTTTTGAACCTAAAACTATGTGAAAAAGTGACTAAATCCTTAAGAGGGACCCGTATGCTTTAGAACATGTCCTTTGTACCAAAACCTGCCACTGACATGCAAAAAAGTGTGTCCCACTGCATGTGGGACCATTTCATTGAGCTATAACGCATTTCAGCTTCTCTAGGAATTACCCAATAACTACACAGCAAATGCATCATTTCATTTTCCCCTTCCATCCAGCTTCTCACCCTCCTACAGCTGGTCCCAGCATGTTACTTAGTCATCACTGCTTATTCCATGCCCAAGTGTTGAGAAGTTGAACAACAGGAATTGCCTTCCCACAGTGCCAAACCTTCAGAGTCCACATCAAGCACCAGCTTTATGGTGCTTTCTTCTTTGTCCATCTTAACCACTGTTTAGCATGGAATTGGAGTCCCCAGAGAGCAAGTATTGCACTGGGCAGTGGCAACAGGCAGCACGGGCATGCTGCCTGCTGCTGCTGAAAACTCAGAACTGCACAGCTAGATCAGAGAGCAAGACCCTAGATGACAGATACAACACAGAAACAACCAGCTGTTTCACTAGCTTATGTTGCTTGACAGAAACCAACTGGAAATGGTTTTCAGCCATAAACAGAAGGCCCAACTGGTGAGGATGATTTTTGGGCAGCCCAAAGTGAATATTCAACACACCAGTGCATGTAAGGGTTTGCTGAAAGTGACCTTAATAACATGGTTGTCTACCATTTTAAAGCAGACACAAAAAATGTATATAGTGAGTGCAATACTGCATATACAGTTAAATCTTATAATGTGTGTGTAACTTAAGCAGTGTGCTTTGGAAAAATCTAACCAAGAATGAATACACATCAAGCACCTCCAAAATCTGAACTGGTGATTACGATTCTGAGCAGACAATCTGGCACAGACACATTCCTACTGATAAATGAAAATGTGGTGCAGATGTATATTACACTTCACTGGAGAATTTGCTCTCATTGTCCCACAAAATAGTCCATCAATGCATTATCTCAATACTTTTTTTTTTATTACTAGATGAACATGTTTTATGTTCAGATGAGACAGAGCTGACAGCTCATTTTTCCTACGCAGTCAACTCAATCTCAATCAAACTACTAATGAAAGAGTTCCACGACAGATTTGCCAGTGGATGTTATGTCAATTCCCACGGACTTAACTGAGGACAAAACTGAGCCCTCAAGCAACAGAAGAAATGTTAAATGGTACAGCTCCTCAGTACAGAGACTTTATTTTCTCTTCATCAGAAAAAGGCATGAAACAATATAATCACAAAACCAAGCAATTTATGTAACATCTTTTATCAACATTTCCACTACTACTTGCAGTTCACTTTGGAAAGGATTGTTTTGTTACAAAATGAGCTCCTATACCACAAACATATTCTGCAAGTACAGTAACTGGATTGAAACAAAGATGTACTTTGTTTCCAGGAAAAATCTGCATACTATGTAACAGTAAGCTTTTAAAGCAAGTCATCTTCAAACACAAAGTGTCCCCCAGGCAGATCTTACTACTCTAAATTTAATATTAGCCCGTTCTGTAAAGTGAAGTGGCTGGCAAATGCTTCTGTAAGATTTTGTCTAAAACACATAATGACAGCAATTTCCCATTTTTCATTTACATTACCAAATTACATAAAATCATCACAATTAAAACTCAACTTCATGCAATTTTTCAGGTTACAGGTTATCTATCAAACTGGTTTTGTGTCAACATATACTACAGCTATATGTCCCAGTACCCTCAGTTTTATTTGACCTTATGGAACTGACTGAGAGTGAAGCCTTGCTTTGTAACATCATGTTCATTTCAATAGCATAAATTTTTATATTTTATAACCAAAACTTGCATATGTTTTATTATAAAAAGTATCTTAAGTCTAAGCTGATGATCTAAAAAAATTCAAACTGCCAAAGCTACCCATATATGCAAGAATTAAAAGGCAATGTCATTTATATAAGCAACAACTGGAATAATAATTTTAGAACTACCTAGTTTTTTACTACTCTGTTAGCTTCGCCGTTGAACAGAAACTTGACAGCTCCAGTCAGGGCAAACTTCAACAATCTCCTCAGGCAGTCCTCTTTGGGAATATTTTTATCTCAATTACATTTCTACCAGCCTGTGATGCTCTGACAAGCTTTCCTCACAGACACGTCAATGGGTGCATCAATAAATGTCAGATTTTTAACTGGCTATATTCAAACCAAACCAATCCATAGGTCAGTCTACATACACATGTACTACTGCCTCTCACAAACTTGCAGTACCACGCCTCTCCTACACGAGTGTCAGAAAACTGACATGAAGATACCCTGTGCAAGCATTATTTCACAGAGAATTAGCAACTTCTCTGGACAAAAAAAAAACAACCAAACCAACCAATTCAACAACAAATCCAACCAACTAAACACAACAAAACCAAACCAATGATGTGCAATACTGGTAAAACATAATAGGCCAGGCTGGTTGAAAGCTAAACATTCAATACTGGACCCAAATCCCTGCTTCAAACATCAGGATGAAATTAATGTAAATAGTTGAGACATTTTCTCCTATTCACTCAAACAATAACAGAATTTGCTAGCTTGTATTTTTCTTCCTGAAGGAAAATTTACATCTAACTTCAGGAATTCATTTAGACCATAAAAGGTGAGAACAGTTCCTGTTACCTAAAAATACAGTGATTTAAAACAAATCCAGAGTCAAGAGAATTTGGAAACATGTATTTACACTGCCTTCTGCACCTTTAGTGTCCTCTCCTTGGAGCTAAAAAAAACACAAACAACCTCCCTTAATTAAGGAGGTGTGCTTTTATTTCTCCCCCCTCTATTTACTATGTGGAACTATATGACGTCTATTTAAAATAAACAAATTCTTAACTACAGACACTGAAATACAGCCACATTAACAATACAAATCAACATTTCTCCACTATTTCAGTTAAAATCTTACATTTTTCGCCATGTGTGTGAAGGATGAGAAACTGATGGTAGCATCTCAACAGTGTCCCTCTGAAAACTGTGAGCAGGCACAGAAGTCCTTCTTCCTCTGAATCAGGAGGAAATATGGAAAAGGACGTCTGGAAGAGAACCCTTGGGGCAACAGAAAGGACAAAATTGTATTGCTGAGTGGGAGGAGGAAGCAATGGGAATAAATGAGATCTCCTGACTTTCAGCTTTCAAAATCAGGACCGCAATATCAAAAAACTGCCATACAAAACAGCAGTCTCTACCTTCCTCCCGTAGCCAGCTCTCAGAAAAGGCTATCCTCTCTGACTCCGCTAGTACCGAGTCCCAGAACGCACAGGTATCAATGCTGGGAGCACTGATGGTCAGCCAAGGGCAGTTCTTGTCAGAAAGCACTGAACTGCTTTTACAAAGGAGACTGAAGACAGACCAAAGGGTGAGTTGATATGATGAGCACAATCCAGCAGTTCTGCTTCCCTGAAAAAAGCAGTGACCTCAACATCAAGCATGGCACAACTGCATCCACACACATGAAAAAAAGATGACAGCTTTTTCAGTGTGAGAACTGCTGTTTAACATCACCCTCTCTGATGGTATAACATGAAAATCACACCAATTAAGCTTACGTCAAAATTCAGGAAAGCCTGAACAAGGAATACACAGTAAAAACTATGAGACAAACTACTGGGGGAAAAAAAACAAACAAGTCACAAGATTTCTTGTTGAAATACAGCAGTGGTGTTAAGTGCTTTCAGTACTTTTTTCCCTTCGAAAGATGACACATACAGAATGCTAACTATGGTGAACATTTCCCATCTCCAGAGAATTAACAATATTTTTCCTCTTGGATGCAAAACAAGCCAAAAATTATTAAACACTCTCCCAATATCTCTTCTGTTATAGAGAAAGGCTATTGGGAAATGGTGTACTTTTTTGCCAAGCTTCCTTTGAGTCAGCTGTGAGTTTCTTACTTGCCAAAAGTAGTTAAAATACAAAGTATAGAAACTGACAGTAAAAACTGAACCAAAGATTCGGTGCTGTGGTTTTAATTAAAATCAGACCTAAGACAAGATACTGAAAGTTTTGGGTCTTAGTATGTATGTTTAAAAAGACGTACCAAAGACCACAAATTAAAAAAAAAAAAAATTATCTTAAAAATCCTTTCTATACATAGAAGGAATTGAATGCATATCTTAAATATGTCTTTACTACTTTTTGAAAGGCATGCTGCACTATTTTCATTGTAGTAAAATCATATACCAAATATGAAAATTCTAACATATTTGCAGTTAACATCCCTTCATTCTCATGAAAGCTTCTGTTAACAATAAGTCAACTTACCTACAGCTCTCTATCAAAAAAAAAATTTCACAAGATATACAAAAGGACACCTGCAGCACTACAGTATTCATGGGAAGGTGAGGCTTTCTAAAATTTGCCCCACAAGCCCCGAGGAACTGCAGAAAGTATCCTCCAGACTCAGGGGGGAGCTGCAGGATTTATTCCCAAGCACTGTGTGGCATACAGCCAAAGGAGTCATTTAGCAGAGTTTTTGGCCGAGCAGGAAAGTGTTCCATTTCTTCTGCCATTCATCAAGACCCATGAGGAAACTGAGACAGGAAGTCAGGCTTCCAGATAATAGCAGTGTTCCCAATTATGTCCTTTGGCTTGCAGCGCAGAACAGTTCCTCTATGCTCACCCTTGCTACAACATCTTCTCTCTAGATCATTTCCCCCTGTACAGGGGGAATAACAACAAAAGCTTTTTAAACAGGTTTTCCTCTGCATCCAATTCAAAGGGCCCAGTTAAACAGGATGGATTATCTGCTACTGTACTGTGTATGAACAGCAACTACTTGTTTTAAAACCACAGTTCATGCTTAGAAATTAGTCTAGTATAATGCCACATCAAAACCACAAAAAAACAAATTACACCCCAATTACCTGGTTACCTCTTGCCTCCATTGTAATGGACTGTTAAAAAACCTTACCTCCTGTAAGTCTTAGTAAGCTGACCATAAATACACTTTTTCTTCAGGGTCAAATTCTGACCTTATTAAGGTGAATATCATCATGCCATTCATCTCATCAGAACTAATAAGAGATCCTTAGAGGAAATGTAGCCTGGGTGAAGAGTTCAGTCTTATGAGTCGTAGCACAAAAATATAAGTCATTTAGTATTCATATATAAATGTGCCATTCAAATCAGGTAAAAAATGAAGACACTACTTTATTGTAAAGGGAAAAAACCCCTACATCACTTTCATTGGCTGCTGTGGGTCCCTGTCCTGGGCATAGCTCCCTGCTGTACAGTCCACACCATGACCCACCTAACACAATCCAGAGTCCATAACACATCATTAATGCAGATTCTTCCCCATCCCACCTATTGGGATCTGCTGTATCCCATGGCAGGATATGAGTCAGCGGTAATTTAGCTATGGTAGTCCAGAGAGATGAAACTCAAAAGTTTGCAAAGAAGGTAACAATCTTTTATTCGGTTTAATAAAAGATTTCATAGACCTCTTACAAGAAGTGTAACAAATTTCCTGACACACAATCTCTATAACACCATGGCATTTTACCAGGTGGAAGAACCGCTGAACAATCCACAGCAGTGTGTGAAAACAAGACCAAAAGATCTGTGCAAGAACAATTCACCCATATTTAACTGAATAACAGCTTGGAACAAAATACCACTAGAAATTTTGATATGTGTATCATTATTTTAATTCAAAATCACTAACTTAGCAGCAGCTAAATACAGAGTGGTTTGATCTGCAGGGAAAAAATGCACTCAGAAGTTTCTGCTGGAAATCATCTTTCTATGGCTGCAGAGGGCTCAGCACAGGATAATGCAACTTCTCATTAGCATCTCAGTTTTCACCTGATTACCTGGCTTACCCTGGCAGATAACCCATCCAGCACTTTGTGATACTGAATTATTCTTAATGACCTCTCTAAGCACCTATCCAACCTTAAACACAGATTACTGTAACTCTTCAGGCAACAAACAGGAAAGAAAACTAAATCCAGAACTAATTATGAAGAGGGTAGGAAGGAAAGACGCAGTGCGTGTTTGGCTGCGCCATGGTGGAGGCAAAGAGTCCCTGTAGCTCCATCAGTGCAGGAGCAAATCTTGCATGTGCTCCTTTCCAATGGAGAGCCAGCTGTAGAAAGGGTTTATTTTGCTAACAGAACTGCCATAAAACTAAAAGAAATCAGGATTGGCATGTAAGAATTGAGATGTTAACTTTTTCTTTAGCACTCACAAGTGAATCCAAAATCTTACCTAGGTCTTTGCTGATTTCGATGATAGATGATCTGTTTGTTGGAAGGAGTATTTCGTCACTGATAAAACCTATGATATTTTAGGCCAATGAAGCCAAGCCAGATTATGTGAGCAGAAACCAAGGGTCAAATATGTTTTCTTCTTCTATAAGATTATGTAGTTAGAACTGAGCATTAATACAAGTGAATCCAAAATCTTACCTAGGTCTTTGCTGATTTCGATGATAGATGATCTGTTTGTTGGAAGGAGTATTTCGTCACTGATAAAACCTATGATATTTTAGGCCAATGAAGCCAAGCCAGATTATGTGAGCAGAAACCAAGGGTCAAATATGTTTTCTTCTTCTATAAGATTATGTAGTTAGAACTGAGCATTAATATTAATGCTCATTTGATTTTTTCTAGCTGCTATTTAGTCTGAGCTTATGCATAATTAGGAAAGACAAACAAAAGGTTTAGAAAGACTAGATTGTAAATGTAGGTAATTCAGGAAACTTTTGATTTCCTATATAACCTTGGGCCTAGAATGACTAGATCAATGAATCAGCAAAAATACATCATGTGATGGAATGCTATATCATACTCCAAATAAACCTAAGACACATTTTTAAAAATCTCAAAAGATAGCCAAGAAAAATTAATTTTGCTCCCGTTGAAAAAGACTGTCATGACTTTAGGTGGCTCTACACATTGTTGACTTCAATTCTGTAGCTTGCATTTTTCTCTAGCATCTTTGATTTCACCCCCTCAAGATCTGCATATCTCCATAAATGCATTACTGATCAAGGAGGCATCTCTTTATTTGGCTCTCTTCCATAATGCAAAAGGAAGCACATGTTATAAATTCTCTTTACTCAAGTTTCACTTCTGTAGACACACTGACTGTGATCCATCAGCACTACAACTCATATTTAATTCAGCATCTTCCAAATTAAAGGTATTATGAATGAAAACATCCAAAACACCTGAACTACGTTTCTGTATTTTCACCTGTACTTCACGTGTGAAAGGGTTTCATCATCAAGAATACAAATAAAAGAATGAAAAAATCCAAGAAAACCCTGCTCTCTATCACTTCTTCAATTTAGTGATCAAAGGATCTACAAACTGTAAAAAGGGAATCTTTTCATGATGGGCAAAGATTTTTCTCCTTTCGTCCCTTACCAAGTAACTCCAGAAGACTCTGTAACTAAAGCCAAGTAAAGGACTTTCTTCAAACAAAAATCCTCAGTGAAATCTAGACTCATTTATCTCCTACAGTTCTCACTCTGGCCATGATTAAAGTTCAACACACAGAAGAAACATCAGAAAGAAAACAGAAGTTCGCGAAACACAAAAATAGCAAACAATGTAGTTAAATGCAAGATTTGCATGGAGTTAGGCTACGTCATAAGGTTGCTTAGTTCTATATGGCAATCTAGTTTCTGCAATCCATCCAAACTATAGAGCTTTGGGAAAAAAATATACTTTATGCTCTCTTATTTTGCCATTCAACCTATTCTTCAATTTATTAAATAAATGTGGATATTAGTATACCTGTTCCCCCTAGTTTTCCAAGGTCTCTTTAGCATCTAGCAGTCTCTGAGTTAGGAAATGTTTTCATTTGGGGATATTGTAAATTACTGAAGAGACTTTCAGGGCTTGTCAAACTTTAGCTAATAGTACACGGTTTTGTAGATATTATGACGAACTATATTGACATCAGTTTTACATGCCTGCTGTACTTTGTAACAACTGGCATACTATCTTTGACCTTACATTTCTTGAAATTAGACAGATAAGGAACTGTATAGCCACTGTAACCATCATGTTTGTCAACATCTTTAGCCATTTATCAGATTGAACAATTAATAAAGTATTCAGCTATGACAAGAAGAAATCTATCTCTAAAGGATGAGAAATCATTGCAGTAATCAAAATCCCATCTTATCCCGAGGCCTCTTGTAAGGAGAACAAAAAAAATAAATCAGATGCTCTTCAAGCTGCTGGATTTTTTTCACACCCCAGTCCAGCAAGAAAGAACCTGTAATCACAGGGTCACTAAATGTTAAGATTTCATGATACTCTTGTGTTAGTGATGACAACTGCAGAAACTGGGGCAAAAATCCAACTGCCTTCATTGATGTGCCTACAAAGCATGTGAGCACATGCATACAACCAAGCCATAGCCCAAGTATACACAAGTAAATTAGTCATCTCTCCACTTTGTTACTTATTCACCTATAAATATTATCTCTAAAGTAACTGGAAACATTGCCACTGAGTTCAGTGGCCTCTAGACCAGATTTACACACAAATTAAGTTGGTGCTTATGAGTGGGGGAAAAACAAAAACAAAAAAGAAAAAAAGCACCCACACAATCTGTAGATCCTATATAGACACTTCTATAGGCATCTATGCTTCAATGATAGCTCCTTAGGTAATCAGGCGAGCATGTGCATACATGTGTTTAAAGACAGACATGTACAAGTGTTCCACTGAACCCATTATGAAAACCTATACACATTGGGTAAAAGCAGTTTTCTTCTTGTGTGCTTGCATACGTTCTTTTTCATCTAATACAGTTAGTCAATGAGTTTACAGTTATATAGAGCTTTGAAATTCATTCACTTCCCAAAATAGCTAAATTGCATGTATCCTTTAGGCATGCTACAAGACGTAAGTTTTTGAAGTAGCATTTAGGGGGGGCTGTTGAACAAAGGAACTGCAACACTGGATCACATCCAAGGTCCTGTCTCTGACAGCAATCACCACCAGCTGCTTCACAGAAAGAAACAAGAATTTGCAGTAGGTAGACGAGGATAATCTTGCCACATATCAGGGGTTCATTCTTGTTTCCAGCTACTAAAGGCTGGCTTGAACTCTGAAGCCTGAGGTATATATCCACTTGAAAATCTTATCATTACTAAATATCAGTGCTCCAGATCCTCCTGCTATCTATGTAAATGCCATATGATACATTCAAATATTAACTTAGTGGAATCCCTTAGCAGATTTCAATCTAAAAAGAAAGTTGCATAAAAACTCCACATATCTACTTGCTTCTGTTCTGAATTTTCAGAAATTAACAGACTAGTAGGAGTACAAAAAAAATTATCTTCTTGCATAATTTCTGAAAATGTTCATGTTCATCACATTCCTTCTTTTTTTTAACCTGAACATCTTTTTACCCTGTTTTCATTAAACAGTTTTTCCAATAACATAACCTTTGGGGAGTAAAACACTTATCTATATGAACCTGGTTCCTCAGCAACTTACAGACTCAATTATTTTTTTTTTTTGTCCGAGGGTTTACTGTGGGTTTGTGGGACTTCTTTAATAATTTCCAGACATGAAAGTTTAATCTACGTTACTTTTCAGAACATAATGCTATTATGGTATATCAGTAACAACAGAATAAGGATTCCAAAACTCAGTCCTGAATCAACAGTCTTGAACCGCTGCATAGAGACTGAGCAGTTTATATATTCACAAAAAGGATGGGCTGATGGACAGATCAAAGACTCTGGTACTAAAATGAAGATTATAAAAGGATGGGTAACATACCTTCAACACAGAGGTGGCAATTTTTCATGGAAACACACTATGCTCTTCATAGGGCTATGCAGATTGTCTGTACACAAATACCTTATTTATCAAGTTGCCTATATGTTTATACAAGGGATGAGGTAAAGAATTGTATGTATGGAAACAGTTGTGAAGTAGTGCAGCATAACCCACCTGCAAATAAAGCTAAGCAAGAGCACAATTGTAAGAGTAATGTCGAGTAAAGATAAAAAAAACAAGTACAAGTAAAAATGAAGATGCAAATTTGTTATAAATATAAGGACATTTTACCAGATGGAGAAATTGGGCAGTTCATCGTCATGTTTTCACACCCGCAGAGTTGTTCTAAAACTACTCCTCATGAAAGCAAATATAAATGGCTTTGCAAGTAAACTGTTTAAATAAATCTTGATATTATATAAGAATCGTCTGAAATTATTTTCTTTGCTTATCTGGAAACATAGGCAACTCTGCCTTTTGGCTACTCTTCCTATAATCACTGTGCCCTAACCAAGATTCTTTATGCTCTTCTGGGAAAGCAGAAAAATGCTGAAGGTCTTTAGTGATAAAACGCCCATGACAGAAAGAGTTTACCTAACTAGCACCTATTAAAACATCAGCCACCAATAAAATCGATTCATTTTTGTTTAATAACAATTAAAGTTGTTACTAGGAATACATTTAACTGCTGCTACCAGCATGAGAATAATGTAACCCATCTGCACAGCTACTTAGATACAACCCTCCCAGCTGATGTCCATGCCCCCTCATTTCTTCCAACAACTGGTATTTAAACTCCACCATACAGTTTACAATATCCAAGGATTGCAATGTGGCTGGAGAGGTACTGGCACCTTTCAAATGAAGTGATGTATCTCTGTCATTCAATTTCTGTAGGAAAAGAGATTAAATTCACAAGGACAGCAAGACATTCAAATACACTGAAAATTAGTTTTAAAATTAACATCTTTCCTTTGCATTTTTATGTCCTGATTTGGTAGACTGTTCCCTGATCAGATACCAGTTATAGCCATCAAAAGTAATTACAAAATTCAAAATCAATTCTTAGTCAATTAACATAGCAAAGAAGCTGGATAAATACATGCAACACATCCTACTTTACACACCTCAAGAAAAAAATATGAGTTATTTTAGAACAAAATTGATTTTTTTGGCATTTTGGTCTTGACAATCTCTGCTTTGTAATACTGAAAGGAAAACCCACAAGCCTACATTTTGGAGCATTATTGCTCTGTAAGAGCTATCTGATTGTGCTCAAATATTCTCGAATACTTGATGCTCACTTAGTGTCACTCAAAATTTGCTCTTGCAGACCCTTACTCGGGCAAAACTCTCAATAGAAGTCATCTGAGAGTATCCATATGAATAGGAATTGCCTTTGAAACAGTCTGCAAGAGCAATCACTCACATGGGTCACACACTGACACTCTACATATGTCCACAGCACAGCCTCCACCTTCACACTTTCCTGCTCAACCTGTTCTAGTGCATTACTATTTATATAAGCTTTACACTTCAAGTACTTCGAGTACTCTTATTTCTGTTGATCAGCAATGACAGTCTTCGTATCAGATCTTGATATTTAGGTATGTGAGTCCAACAGAGAAAGAA
Source organism: Acanthisitta chloris (assembly GCF_000695815.1). Classification (NCBI taxonomy): domain Eukaryota; kingdom Metazoa; phylum Chordata; class Aves; order Passeriformes; family Acanthisittidae; genus Acanthisitta; species Acanthisitta chloris. The sequence goes on along the minus strand of NW_008667597.1, from coordinate 6,213 downwards.
GGTTCATGTATGTGTTCTGTATGAACATTTGTAGCTGGATATTTCAGGGCTGGACATGCAGTGTTTAGCAGATCATTGCAGCCCACTGAGCACTCCAGCACGAGGCCCCTGAGAATGTGCTGGTCACACACAGCCCACCCATCCTTCTACTCCTCCTCACTTCCAGCTGTGGGCATAGGTGCCCAGTTTCTTTGCTACAGAACTATCAAAGCACAAATCTTACAGAAAGTCTGATGATGACCTAGAAGTTATATTTGGAAAGAACAACTGAGAATTGTAAGCAACTGAGAATATGTCAAGGGGAAAAACAAAGAGGACTAGATGACTGATCAGGCAGCATGAGCAAAAGCTGAAAAGCAAGTAGAAAGCACATTCAGTGGAGAAGGCAAATCCAGAAGCAAGGGAACTTGTCAGAACTTGTCATAAGAAAAATGAAAGAAATTACAGGAAACTAAGTAGAAGATGAGCAGCAGACACAAAGAATGAATATGCATTAAAACACATTAACAGACTGGCCTTTAGCTCTTTCATTGCCAAGAAAAATATCTAGAGAAGACAGAACTAAAAATACCCAAAAATTTCTCTAGTCACAGTTTCAGTTGCTATTGCTCTGAAGGGCTGTAGTAGGGAGGTGGGCAGATGCTGTTTGTGGTTAAGAATGGGGGGAATGAGCTTCATTCAATAATGAGAAACAAGTCTGAAAAACACTAAGAAATGTTACTCATCTTATGAAAGCCATGAAAGCCCAAAGCTTAGTTTTGCTCTGGAATACTCTTAATCTTTCCTTCATAATTTTTTTAAAAAATTATATACTCTAAGATTTTTCGTGAGTCTAAAGTCAGATCATAAAAGCGTATTTCAGTTTAAGGATAAACACACATTGTCTAAACAAAGTCTAGAGATTTCTCCCCTTGTTTAGTTTATTATTCACTGGTATAAAATTTAGAGTTAAGAGTAGTATAATGCATCCAAGAAGGGAGGGGGGGGAGGAAAAGACTCTTCCTCCACAACTCCCCTGTGCTTGTGAAAACCAGAAGTTGACTCTTCCATTTCACAGACCTTCTGTCACTACCACGCACCACAGATGTGACTGTTTCTCTCTAAAGAGAAATGAATGAAATTATGTCATAAGCCTATCAACCCTGTAGTCCAGAGGGACAATAAGAATGACACAAGGCAGACATCCAGGTGTGGTGAATGTTTCCATCTTTGCCTGGGGGACCTGATTCCAAGCTCAGATTTGTCAATTAGACTTGTTCTGCAGAGATGTAAAAGTGCTCCTTGCAGGTCACTCGTTTGACACGCCGGAAATATAGTCAGCAACAGATCCCTACAGAATGTGGTCTGGACGTTAAATGGAGCCTTTGGTGTGGAAGGATACTCACAAAGTTAGAACATAAAATGCATTCATTTAATGTAGCTGTACACTGAATTAATCTTTTCAATGAAGCTGAGGAGAAAAAGAACTTTATGTTCTCACAAATCTCTTTCAAAGTTGTTGATATACCTCATTAAAGAGCCTCAGAGATAAAATACTGGTGATTAATTCTGAAAAGAAATAAATAAATAATTAGAAGCTAAATTTTTCAGTAGTCTGATTTAACCTATAAGCTTATCTGCACCAAGATGCAAACCAGTTGGGACAGGCTATTCAGAAAAGCTTGTTTCTGTTCCAGCTGCCTACACTATGCGTTTACTACGTGAACAGTCACAGCCCTGTCAGTCTGGCAAGTGATATTAGCAGCACAGCCTCTACATTAGTGCAACTGCACAATATAACTTTAAGAATTTACTCCATGACTATAAAGGTGAAAGATCCAAATTATCTAAATCATGCAACAGATTCAAAACATATAATCAGAGTTTAAGAATTTTTCTATTACCAGACTGCACAATTGTCATCCTTACAGTTGAACACACATGTCCAAGAACACAAGTAGGAACCTAATAAAACCCCACAAAGTAGCAGTATATAAGACTGCTGCTACAACATCAATAAACAATAGTTACACTGCAGTTACAGATGACACTGCATAATAATTACACTTAACATTTACTGAAAATTTTTCACGTTCAGCTACTTTACAAATAAAATACATTACTAGGTTTCACACTTGAGTGATATGGGAAATACTAATATCCTTCCTACAGACAATCCAAACATTTTTAAAATTATTATTTATAAAGATGCAAAGTAACCAAAAGAGTTCCTTAGATCCTCACAGGAGGGAAAAATGGACATAATGAGGGTCTGTCTGTCTTAATTTTCTCTAATTCTCAAGCAGGCATGCCTACATAAAGAATTTGCTCTTAGTCAAATAACTGCATGCTAAAGAACTTACAAGTTATGAAGCTGTAAATCTAATTGCTTGCCCTCACTATTTATTAATATTTTTTTTTACATTCTTATCTGCTTTTCTGGGGAAAAAAAAAAGTAATTCAGGCATCATTTGAAGGCAAAAAAAAAATCCCACTTAATTGTTGGGGGTAGGTGGGAGGGGTGAGAAGCCATCCAAACTAACTACAGTGAAAACTGCAAAAGTTTCTGTGAAGTTTTCCTTGGGAGCACTTTGCCCAGTGCAAGACAGAATTTCTAGTGCAAAGAAAACCAAGGCCCACAAAAGGGAAAAAATAATAGCCCAAGGAATTAAACTTCAAGCCTATTCCCCAAACCATTAATACTAGTTTTAGGAAGTGAAATACCTCACAGAAGGAATGCTAGAAGAGACTTATCTGAAGACAGCCAGGTGTCCAGAGGCTCAAACAGACCTCAGTGATGTGGCTATGCAACAAAACTAAGACTTGTTGCCTAACCTCCCACTGTTCACAGTATTTTAATTAGAAAACCACACCAGAGTACACTTTTTTTGTTGTTCTAGGAAAACAAAGGGTTTTTTTTGTTTTTGGAAAACAAAGTTGTTGAGAAAACAAAACCAAATACTTCAATAAAACCTTTAATATCAACTAAATGAAGACTGTGAACAAGTATTACAGGATGAGAAATTCTCTTCCAACCCATCTCACTCTGTATGTTTCTGAACACATATCCTTAATACATCATAAACTGTGGTAAAAACTTCAGGGATCCACAGATATATGTAGATGCATGCTGCAAAAGTTTGACAGTGTCCACTGAAATCTAACACAGCATTTTACTGTTTAGAGTAATATCTGATTTACACAAATGCTGATCTATGTCCTTAGATTCTTTGGAGTATAGAATTCCCAGCTTCACATGTTCTGGTAAATCAGATCTTGAAGATGAACTAAGAATGCCTCACACTTGAACTTCACAATGGTAAACACTGAGGGCAATACCCTGCAGAGAGACACACGGAAATAACCGAGACATCAGAAGCACAGAAACTGTGTTACATCACATCCCGCTGTTCCAGCATGCTAGGATACTTGCTATAAGAAGCAGCATGACCCAAAATTCATACATAGGTTAAAGGTCTGCAGACAAACACGTGGGAAACCATACAGCTCATCAAGCTCTTCTGCACAATGTCAACAGTTTCTTTACAACACTTGTCTTCTCAAGACCATCACAACATTTCTCCAGGCTCTTCTCTTTCTTGAAGCCCTTACTCCCGGGCTCCCAATGTGCTGGCTTCACTGCTGAGACTGTACTTTGTGGTTGCTGCATGAAATAGTTGCCTTTAAGAGATGTAAATGGAAACACCAGTTCCAGAAGCATCTCCTAACCCTAATGGCCATCTGACAGGTACCTGTTACCTGTACATTTTTTGACAAAACTGGAAACATTTTAAGAAAATGTACTTTTCAACTTCTATAGCACCCTGCACTATGCTGCTTCTGGGAATTTTAGGTTGAGAGAACAGTGTGATTCTAGGGACATTCACTAAAATGATCCCTTCCTTATGAAAATGTTAAAGTACACAAATACCCATAAGGAATCACACAGAACACCCATAAATAAGCCCTCAGAGGCAGAGGGATTCTGTTTCTGGCAAGTTTCTCCACCTCTTTCACAAAAGGGAAAAACAGAGGGAAAGGGACCTACCAAAAGAATATGTATTCAAACAGATTTAGGACTGTATCTATAAAGAGGAATGGAATTATATGTATATCTAATTATAGATCTGATGCCTTATATACAGTGCTTTCTGTCACAAGACCACAAATGTCATCTATGGATTCAAAACTAAGCAGCAAACACTACTCACTGAAGAAAAAGAATGCAAATAACTTCTAAAATACAGGTGTCTCCATCTTGCAACAGCATATTTGGGGGTAGGTCAAAGTCTTCCAACATGTCTGTCAAATCTGCATGGAGCTCACTGGAGTTTTTGAAGTATGTCTCTAAGTAAAATCAGAAATGACTTTGGGTGTTCCTCCATTTTGCTAAGTTGCAGAAATTCACTTATATATGGGACCTAACTGCTACCAGCCTGAACAGTTTAAAATAAATAAATAAATAAGAACATTTTTATAGCCTCAGCTGCAGGTCCTCAAGATGCAGTAAAAGCAGGTGTTAATGATATCTAAGATACAAAGCTTGCATACCCTGAACACAACCTCAGCAAGGATTGTCTTTTTTTATCCTGTTATCTTGCACATGCAGTGACCACACAAATTTGAATGTGAAAAACTCACACACCTGAGTGTGAAGCCTGGCTTTGTCATTGGTTAGGGCCTCACTGTGGAAATCATCCTAATGGCAGATAGCAGTAAATTTACCCATGGGAGTCCAAAACTCACCCCAGATGGTAAGACCTGACCTAAGAAGAACACACATTTGGGCTATGCTGCTAAAAGAGGCTGATCACCCACTATTCCCATCATCTTTGATCAGGTATCAGTACTTTACAGTTAAGATTAATGGAACCTTTAGGGAAGGTTTAGCAGGAAGAGTAATTAGGAAATACTGCTGGAGGATCAGTTTCACTGATATGTAGAACATTCAATCATTTAATAAAACAATGGGTACATGGTACAAACCCAGCATGCAGCATTGACATGCATTTTCATTTCTGAAGAACTATCATACACTAACAAACAAAAACACGGGTTATTTACTGAATAGAAAACCTCAAAGTGGTTGATTTTAAGACTAACAAGAACTACACACATCTAACTCACCTGTCTCTTGTCACTGCAGTATCCAAGTACCATATACTTGTGAAAAAGCAGCAGCAGCAAGAACTTTGATAAAATGTTTAAACGGACCAAACTTTCCAAACAAATGTTTCTTTCTCCAAGCAAAACAAAATGATGGCAGAGAACTGTCAACACTGATCAAATTGCAGTCTCCTTCTGTTGTCTTTCTCTCATGGATAACCTCAAAACACTTAGTATCATGAATTATAATTGCTAATTATTCCCACTATGAAACAAGAAGTACTAAAAAAAAATCCCACAGCAAACTGAAAATAAACACACATTTCTCATTATATGGAATGATGCATATGAATCTTCTTAAAAACTATAGACCAGAAGAGTCCAGGTTAACTATGACCAGTTACTTATACTTTTTTGTGAGTGCTAACTGAAGAAATGTTTTGTTTGCAGTTGTTTCTGTTCTTTTTGAACTTGATTAATCCTTAGTTGTAAGCAAGTAAGACCTAACAATTCACACTTAAGAACAAAATATTTTTCTGATTAGAAAAACATAGCATCTGCATATTTGGCATGTATGTACACCACATTCTCTTCAATAAATAAAACCACACAGACATGGTGAACACAACCTTTGGCTGAACTAGTTTTCAGAATATAAAGTAACTAATTAATGCAAAAGAGGCTGCTAGAAAACTTGTGCACTTGTTTAACAACGGAGCTGTTGGGAATGGACCACCGCTGTTGCTAACACATTTGGGGGAGAAGCAGCATCATCGAGATACAATTTTCTACTGAAATACCAGCGAGCCTGGTTCCTGAGGTCAGCTGTTGTTACTGGTAACATTAATGGGTGAAGAATTGTACCTGGCATTAAGGACGTTACAGACCTAAATCAGTAAGATACGTGTTCTAGAAAACCACTCAACTGCTCTGCAAGGTGAGAAGAGACTAACTCAGCTCTTCCCGCACAGTTTAGAAAGGGGTGGGTCAGGCACAGAGCGCGCAGGAGGCACCGAGCGGCGCCACCGCACACGCTACCAAACACCAAACCACTGCACGTACCAGCCGGGCTGTAAGGGCTCGCACGGCTGAAACCCCAGTGCAGTTATCATCCCCCGCGCATCCCTC
>NW_008667596.1:0-13019 GCF_000695815.1 Acanthisitta chloris | reverse complement strand
CCACCCCGTCCACGGAGTGGAACTCTCTTGAGCGGACAAGCGACAGGGGTGTGTTTCCTCGCTTTGTGGCAAGTCGTGCTGGGAGCGGTGTATTTTGCAGCGGTTGGAGAAAGCCGGGCCGGCACGGCTGTGAAGAGGGGGGTCCCGCCGAGTTAGGGATTGTGGCCTCTTGGGCCCATCACGGGGCATGGCACGGCACCCAGTCGCCCCGCTGAGGTATGCCTTCCAGCCCCAAGCCCCACAGGCTGGGCCCCTTCACCACCACCACTCCCTGGGCCTCCTCCCTTGGCAGGGATGGAGCCCAGAGCTGCCTTTGCCTGCTGTCCGGGACCAGACAGGCTGAAAGCTAAATTCACCACCTCACAACCTTTAAACTCCAAAACGCAGTCCTTAGTGCAGCTTGGCGTGGTTTTGCATTCAGGCTGGCTGTGCATGGGTGCCACAAGCAAGCTTACCCTGCAGGACGAACTTGACTGGAACCAGCATTACCAGGGTCTACCTATGATGCCTCTTAGAGACCCTGATTTAAGCAGTGCCACATTTTTCACATCATGTTCAAAAGGGACCTTAAAATAATTGGGGAGTGGGAGATGAAGCATATTGGGATTTAATAAACATACCGAACTCCAGTTTTCAGTCTGGTGTGACTCTGTACTCTAGACATGGGAAAAATTTGGGGCTGTTTGGGTGTAGGCATTAGGCGGGTAACCAGTGTATCAGCTGGGCTCAGAGCAGCTAATGCCAAAGTTGCAAGCTGACAGTTGTAAATGAACATGTTATTTTACTAATAAGCTGAAGATTGAACTATACGCATGATTCTGGGTAACAGGTGAACCGGGTCTGGAAAATCATCCCTCTCCAGTTTTGAGCCTTGAGTGGCTCAGCAGTAGAGCTGTGTCTTCCGGCATGAGGTTTTTGAATAATCCTGAGTTACTCAAACCCTTTGAGACACAGTGAAGACAGAGAACCATTTCTTACACCCAGGAAACAGCTTTATTTTCCAGAGCAAACAGGCTGCAGGTGGAACGGCTGGATTAATCCTGGGTAGGTCAAGTACAGATCTGTGTGACGTGGAGCCAGGCTCTGTTATTTCATGACTAATCAGGGTGGACATCCCCTACGTGACCTGCAGAGAGCACAAGGCAAAGCCACAGCAGCCTGACCCAACTCACACAGGGGCTGGAACAGACACCAGAAATGGAGCTGGGCCAGCAGCAGCGTACATGCAGATTACCATAATGAGAGAAATATCCCCTTTATATATGCTGTGCTGGTTGGAAAAGCAAACCGGTGAGAGACTCTGAGTCAGAAGTACAATTTAATATGAACAACACAACAAAACAACACAAATGCAACAGTACAAAAAAAGTAGCCTGACGGAGTCAGAAAATAACCTGACAGAGTCAGAAAGTAACCTGACACCCTGTCAGTCAGGGTGTAGTAGTAGTCCGATTAAATGGTGGCTGCAGTCCTCCTGGAGTGATGGGTTTGTTGGACCAGTGATCCCGCAGATCCGGTCCTCTCCTGAAGGTCCAGCAGCAGCTCTTGTCCTCTGGGAATCCAGCAGGCAAAGGGCTACCTGTGCTGGTCCAAACCCCAGCTTATATCCCTGTGAGCATGTTTGGCTCCCCACCCCTGGGGTGAGTCACCTCACCATGGGACAAGGCGATAAGAATCAGTGGAAGGATGTGTCATGCATGGGTCCTTGACAGCCCCCTGAGGGAGCCATCATGATTGCCCTGAGGGAGGGACAAGGTGATAACGATCACTGCCCCACCTGTTTTAACAGCTTGTGGAGATGATAATAGAATACATACCATTGGATACCCCCCCCACTGCAACCCAGGACATATGCCTTTACATATATATACCTTTACAGAAGCAACTCCAAACCTTAGGTCCGACTGGATTTGGGTTGTCAGAGTATTGAAAAGCCCACCCCATGCATGTCCCTTAACAGGAGGTCACAGATTTGGGACTCAGATAATTTTAGTTCTATTTCTAGCTCTTCAACTGTCTTTTGCTTTAGACAGTTTAATTCATTTCTCCATGTCATGCTGTGCACCACTGTGAAGCAGGGATGTTGCAACTCCAGTGGAACTGACCTTCTTCAAAAGGACTCTGCTCTGGGATAGCATCCCAGCCTGGAGTGTGTCATCTCCACATCAGGTCCAAATTCTTCTCCCTGAACCCCAGCCACCCTCAATTCAGGATTTTTTCTGTGCTGTGGGAAAGCGCTATAAGAAGGATCTCTTCAAGAGCAAATGTATAGGCATGTTAAGGCAGAAGCAAAAAGATTACTTATCCATCCTGAAAGTAAATGTAGGTGTTCAGAGAAGTCCCCAGTGAATTGGGCTAAGCTCCGTCCCACAGGACCCCTAAGCCAAATCATCCCACTCTGTTTGTGGGCTATGCTCATGAGAAACTGTGCTGGTTTGGGCTGAAGTGTAGTTAACTTTCTTCACAGTGACTAGTATGGAGCCATGTTTAGGATTTGTACTGAACACAGGGTTGATAACGCAGAGATGTTTTTGTTATTGCGGAGCAGAGTTTACTCAGAGCCATGGCCTTTACTGTTTTCTGTACTGCCACGCTGGCAAGGAAGTTGGGGGTGCATGGGAGATTGGGAGGAGACACAGCTGAGACAGGTGACCCAAACTGACCCAATGGATATTCCATACCATATGACATCATGCTCAGTGTTATGAGGTGGAAGGAAGAAGGAGGAAAAGGGGACATCTGGAGTGATGGCATTTGTCTTCCCAAGGAACCGTTATGCGTGATGGGGCCCTGTTCTTCTGGAGATGGCTGAACACCTCCTGCCTGTGGGAAGCAATGAATTAATTCCTTGTTTTGCTTTGCTTGTGTGTGCAGCTTTTGCTTTCTCTATTAAACTGTCTTTATCTCAACCCATGAGCTTTTCTAGCTTTTACCCTTCTGATTGTCTCCCCCATACCATTGGTGGGGGAGTGTGTGAGTGGTTGCATGGTTCTTGGTTGCTAGCTGGAGTTAAACCATGACAGAAACACAAGCAGGTTGGGGAAAAATAAGCAGGTTGGGTGTTGGAGGGGAAAAAAAAACAAGCTAGGTGTTCAGATGATGTTTGCAACCAATTTTTTGTCTGCCTTTCAGGACCTTGCTTCATCTGACTTGTGATGGAGCAGGGCAGGCTCCCACCCTTACCTCTGCTAGGGAAAGCAGAGAAGCATTGCATCTGCCGGTGCCCATGGCTGCCCACCTATAATTGGAATTACACTCCCCTTCATGAAGCTGCCATTAAGGGCAAACCAGATGCCTGCATTGTACTGTTGCAGCATGATGCCGAACCAATCATCCGGAACACAGATGGAAGAACAACTTTGGATTTAGCAGACCTGTCTGCAAAAGCAGTGCTGACTGGTGAGTACAAGAAAGATGAACTCTTAGAAAGTGCCACGAGTGGAAGTGAGGAAAAGATAATGTCTCTTCTTACACCTTTAAATATTAACTGTCATGCAAGTGATGGCAGAAAGTCTACTCCTTCACATTTAGCATCTGGGTATAACCATGTAAAAATTATACCGCTCTTACTGCAGCATGGGGCAGACCTTATTTCCCCACACTGCCACTGTGCAGCATCTCTACCTGGGAGTGCTGAACTCCTGCTTGGGGACAGGCATCATTTCTGTTTGCAAAAAAAGGCTGTCATCACCCCATGTGTCACCTGACCTGCTGTCTATCTAGGTATGGTTGCCAGCATCATTGCCAAGAGCCCCTCAAGCCTCACATGCAAGGAAAGTCTCCTGAGAACCAAGTTGACCTGTTGTATTTGGGGATCACCTCCTGCATGGAAATGCTTGATGTGGGGATGCAAGTGACAGCTGTAGGTATGACATGAGGCTTCTGGTCCCTGTTACTGTGCATTGCAGCTCCTGCCCAGTCACTGCATCATGGCCTCTCAATCCCAGCCACCAGCAGCAATATCCCCAACCCTCTCTAGAGCATCCCAGAAGAGGATTTTTGCCCATTGTAACCTCTGGATTGCTTCTTCCTCCATCTCAGCAGCCTGTATTGGATCCCACAGGCTTACCTCTACCCCTAGAGCTGGGGAGACAACCCCCTTCATCCATCCATGCCCATGCACACACTTCCTCACACTCTCTTGCATCCTGAGGTGGCCTTCAAAGTGACTTTTGGTTATTGTAGATGTTTAACTCCTGTCTGGTTTTGCAAGCAATTCTTGTGCACAGCCCCAGTGACTCCACTGAGTATGAATTACAGCATCAGCTCCTAACTTGGAAGGAATTTATCCTACATGTTCTCGAAAGAATCAGCTCCTTGGCTGGAGGAGCTCCTGTTCCTCCCCCTTCCCTCCCACACCCAACAGGATCCCCACACTCCAATCCTCTCCCCCATTCCCAGTTCATCATACCCCATCCCCATTGTGCTGCACTGCTCCCCGGGGCATGAATCACTGGCCAACACCTTTGGATGCTGCATGAATACCTGTGGTATCAAGCTCCCCTCAGATTTAACACAAGGGTAATTACAGCTCTGTGCAGGATTTTTAGGAAGGTTCGGAAAAACAGTTTATCCAGAGTCCAGAGGAGGGCCACAAAATTGAAAAAGGACTGGAGCACCTCCCCTAACAAAGACAGGCTGAGAAAGTTGGGGCTGTTGAGGCTAGAGAAGAGGTTGCATGGAGACCTCATAGCAACCTTACAGTAGCTGAAGGGGGACTACAGGGAAGCCAGAGAGGGACTCGTCATCAGGAACTGTAGTGATAAGACACGGAGTAATGGGTGTAAATTGAAAGAGGGGAAATTTAGGTTAGATATTAGGAAGAAACACCTTTCCCAGAACAGGTTATTTAATAAAGTATTTCAGGACCTAGTGAGTCATTAATTACACCCCATTCTACAGTGCTAATACTACTTCTAATAATAAGAAAATATTTTGCAACATTCCACACCCCATGCCCGCCCTCACAGGCATCACTCACCTCCTACCATCCCACCTTGCCCACAGAATCACAGCATGGTCCCAGGTGCCCACCTGGGCTGGTCTCCTGCTTACAGATGTGCTTCATCTGTGCTGCCTGGAAATCCCTGAGGAACTGGAGGAATCCTTCCCCTGACTCTGTCCCCAGGAATCTAGGGTTTCTCAGCCCAGGTGAAGCCATTCCCAGGTGGTTTCTCACCAAGCTCTGTGTGCCAACATCTTCTTGGCATGTCATCCCAGAGCTCCTGCTTTCCTGAGAGGCGCAGATGAATGTCAAGCTGGCATCAATGCACATCTAGGGAAATCCTGCAATACCAGCTATCCAGATATCACCATCAAAATTCAATGGTGGCATCTTACAAATGGCAAAAGTCCCCAAACCAACATTCATATTTCCTTTAAAACATCTACATCACACTTACGGAAGCCACAACACAGCCCCTGGCTGCTGTCACATAGATGGCCAAGTCACCCAAATACATGATGCTGTCCCCTACACAGTCAACCCCAAACCCATGAAGATTCATGGCCACCAACCCCAGAGCAACAGCCACAACTCATAGCTTTGCTCTGTGCAAAGGGAAATCATGTGGTCTCACCAGAGCATATTAGAGGAGCAGAATCACCTCCCTCAACCTGTTGGCCATGCTGCTTTTGATGCAGCCCAGGATGCAATTTGCTTTCTGGGCTGCAAGCACACATTGCCAGGTTGTGTCCAGATTTTCATCCATCAGTACCTCCAAGTCCTTTTCCACACTGCTGCTCTCAGTCCTTTCATCCCCATACCTATATTGATACCAGAAATACCTACTATAAGATAACAGCACTCATGGGACCAACAGGCTGGGGCTGTTTTTTCCCTGTTCCTGTTGGGTTACTTCTGTTTCCATCTGTTCTTCACTTGGTTCATCTGTGCTGATGGAGCAGGGTTGTCCTTACCCATGGGACACAAGGAAAGTCAGTGGTGGTGTTGAACCCCTGATGGGGAATTCTGGTGTCCCAAAAAGAGGGAGATGCAGAAGAAAAAGGGGATTGCTACTCCCAGTCATCTCTTTATGCTTGGCAAAACAAAAGGCCTGATAGTATTTTACAGATGATTTTCACTGGGTTTTTTTCGAGAGGACTGGAGCCTGCCAAAGCCATTTGCAAACAGTGTGCTAGATCCCAGCCTGGCAACCTCCTGCCCACAGCCTTTGAATCTGCTGAGCTGGAGGAGGGGCCATCAGGAGCATGGGAGGCTACTCAGTGCTGCTTTTCCTGGGATCGTCTCTCAAAAACCTTCAAAACCTCAGCCCACCGTCATGCTGCTGATGCCCTTGACTACGTGTCTCAAACTGCTGTGCCTGAGTGCACACCCACATGCACACCCATGTGCACACACATCCTTGTTCCCTCTGCTCTCACCCCAGGAATGTTTTTGCCAGCCGATGGGAAGGGGCTGCAGTCAGATGGGGCTGCTGAACAGGTTTAGCCATCACATTGACTCTGGCTTGTGCTGTGTCCACCTTCCCTCTGCACTGCCCCATCCCACCTCAGGACCTTTCTGTGAACACTGCTGCTGCAGAAATACTCTGGTCCCACAATGACTGTGGGGAGCTAAACCTTGAGCTAAAACCTCAGCATGTCCCTGGGCTCAGCATCACCCGTGGATGTCTCATGTTTCCCTGAGGCCAAAGCCAGCTCCTGCCTGGGGCTCTCCCCACCAGACCTTTGAATCCATCTCTAACCCCCCTTTGGTCACCACATGGCCATGGCTGTTTTTTTTCCAAGCGCCCCCAAAACCTGATCTCAGTAATAGTGGAGTGAGGCAGAAAGCTGTGGTGCAGTGATGTAGCACTTCTAATTGCCCACCCAATCCCTCCCAGCAGCTCTACACACATTTGATGGGGTTTCTTGCTTCTCCTGGGGGTTCTGTCCCACCCCAGAAGAATTATAATTTCATTGTAGGATTAAATAGTTCCTTTGGTTTCTAAAGTACTTTCAAGCACTTCAAATTCTCAAGTATTAATGCATGATAGAGACATTTGTAACTCCCAGACAAAAATAACCTGGTACACAGGGGAAAGACACAAGAAAGCACTCCTGTAATGTTTGACTGTCCATCCCAAATATGGCTATATTACATAGCCAATGAGCAATCTTCATGATGGCCAAGAAGTGGAGGACTTCATCAGGGCAAAGAAATAGGGTAAAGGAGATATTTGTAGCCATTGAAGCTTTAAACAAAACCCCAAGGGCTTCACCCCCGGATTCAGGCAGGCACCTAGCATGTCCCTGGCAGCCACTGAAAGACAAAAAGTCCCAGGAGAGCTGGAGCCCAGCTCCTGTCTCAGACACCACCAGCTTCTCAGCTGTCTGATGGGGTCAGAGGGATGCCAAGGTCCCTCCCAAGTGCTTGGGGACCACCCAGGCAACACAGCATCACATTGATTAAAACAAGCCTCAATCATCACTTGTTGCTTGGATGAATGATAGTTTATTAAGTTGCACATGGTTCATTAAGCCTCAACTGTTTGCATGGGGATGGAGCATCCCCCCACCAGTAGCTTCGGGGCTTTAAAAGGGTAAAGCCAGGGTTCACAGGACGGTACAACAGCTGGAGCCCTCCTCAGTGGGTTGTACACTGGGAGAGTGTGTTATACACGTGTCCTTAGCCCCCAAAAAAACCAAGACACCTAAAAGGTCAAAAATTCAGAGAGTACTAAAGCCATCAATACATATAGGTCGGGGCAGAGGAGAAACTGTTTTCGACTGTCCAAAGTCAGTGGCTATGGCAGCTTTATCTCAAAACTGTGGTGACCTGAATTACACAGAGAACTAATGGGAAGTTGATACACTTTGTAACATGCTAGCAATATTTTACCTTCTTTTAAACCCCCAATTTGCTTTTTGCATTGTTTTGTGTACCTTGTTTTTATTTTCCAGTTGTTTTTGTTTTCTTTCTGTGACAGGCTAGAGAGTGAATTTATCTGATTTCCTGGCTGTTGCTGTGGGCTTTACACATAGCAACAAGGAGGAGAAATCCTTTTCCTCTTTTTTTTTCTGATAGGAAACAACCTGCATCCTCCAAAAATCACATTGGAGACACTGATGGAGGGAAAAAGCTCTGTGCTCTTTCCTCTTGCAGTCATGACATGTTTTATCAGCAATGGGTGGTTTGCCTTGTCTGTCCTACCAAAGCAGCCCTCGGCAATCTCCCTACAGTAGAATAGTGCTCTGTTTAACCCCCAAAATAAAAATTCAATCTCTAGGGCAGCTCCTGAGACTAGACGGAGTAGAGAGCCAGGAACATGCAAATGCACTGTTTATTTATTCATGGCTAAAACCTCTGAGTGCCAAATCACCTGGCAGTGTGAGTGCCCTCTGTTTCAGCCAAACCCAACCCACATGGCACTGGGCAAATGTCAGCAGAGGTGATGATGATGATGACTTGATTAATTGAAATCTTCAAGCACACCTGGCTCAGATTTAACAGCTCTGGTCCTTTTTTTCTTTGCCCCAGGCCCTCCCCATCCCAATGACTCTTCAAAACAGGTATGGTTCATCCTTGTTCACCTGATGGGGAAACTGAGGCAGAGCAGTGGAGGGGTTTTCTGGGGTGCAGAAAAGCTGAGTCACAGCTGATGTGGGAATTTGTGAAACTCCCTCACAGTTCTCCACTTTGCTCTTGCTTCCCATGGAAACAGAGATTATGCAGCTGTGTTATCTGTCTCTCTGCCTCCTTGTTCATGGTTTTGAACCTGGGGGACAGCTTCACCCCCAGACATGGGTGTTTCCAAGATGTTTTGTGGAATTAGGCAGCTCGGCTAGGAAGAGGAGAAAGACCAAAGTTTTCCTCCACTGGGAGGAAGATAGTGGAGTGCAGTGAACTGCATTACTAGCCACCCGAGATTCCATGCAAGAGAGTGCTACCAGAAACCAGCTTCAAAGCTCTGCTGCTCCAGGAACATCTTGAAAAAGTCTTACCCTGTGGGTGTTAAGGCTGTTCTCCTGGGCCTACTTCTTCACAGGAATGAGTTCCAAGTTTGTGACTTCACCCCACGGGATGCTTTGAGGCTGGAAGAACAGAGAGGAGCAGCCCAGCTTTGGGCTGGGATGAACCTCTCTTCCTCAGCCCCTATAGCCCCTGCAAGGCTCCTCTGTGAGTCAGAGCTGTTGTCTGCTGAGGTCAGAGATGGCTTCCCCACCAGGGAAGACCCCTTTGAGGTCTATATGAGGGTCCTTCCACCAAAACAAAAAATGGGCACCAGATTTGGGGAATCTGGACAAATCTGCTTTGCTGTCCTTTAGCCTGGTTTGAGCTCAGAGGGTAGGAGTTACCTGCCCTTGCTTAGACACCTGGGAGAGACATGCCCCAAGATGAGTCAGGGGAGCACAGGGTGAGGCCAGCTGCCTCCTGAAGGTGCTGAAGGCTACACAAAGAACCGAGGGCTTTGTGCTGTCTAACCTCCAGATGGACCTGACAATCCCAAAGGCCCAGACCCAGGGATGACAGGCATACTTGAAACTCCCAGGTGGATGGTCTCACTTGGATACCCACCCCATCCTGCCCTGCTGTGGGTTACCGAGCCATGAACAAAAGGCTTCCTTGCTCCCTGGGTGATGATCCTATGTCCCGAAACAGGCTGGTTACTGCATCCAAGTTTTATGCTGGAGATGAATGAATCTGCTGTCATTTGGGGTTTCCTTTGCCTCCCCTGTGCCTAGTGTAGGAGGAAACACAAAGAGACAGATCCCCCAGGCAGCAGGTGGTTGGATAGAAAAGGGCCACTCATCGCCTTCTCCACAATGAGGATGAGGGCATAAAAAACACTAGCAGGTGGCAGGATCAAAACAAACCAAAGGAAATTATTCAGCACCCAAACAAGTAATTAGATTGGGCAGCTGTTTGCCACAGGATGTGACAAATGTTTAAAATTTATCCAGCTTAAAAAATAACTTAACAAATTAATGGGAGAAAAATCTACTGAAGACTATTAAATACAAGGACATCTCTGACTCAGGGAATCTGAGTGACAACAAAATGTCAGAAGTCAAGGAAGTATTCTGGGGACGTATCACTTGTCTTTACACCCTTCCAAGGGTGGACTTCCATGAAGAGAGGTGCTGGGCTAAATGGGCCATTGGGGGTCATTTATATATTTAAGAATATAGAATTGTCCAGCACTGAAACATGGCATTGGTCTTGATAAGTTTGTTATCCACCTGTGTGAATTTGCCCCAAGATCTTACTGCTGTGCTGTGCAAAGCATCTGGAGGCATGAGGTTGGGAGGGGGTACACGTGACACCCGACAGGGACCCATGAAGGCAGTCCCTGGAGATAGGGTGACAGCAGTGGAATTGCTCAGTGCAGCACCTTGATAAAGCACCAGCTGCCAGTTCTTGAGCTGAGAAAACAAGCCTGAAGGCCATGAGATGAGGTGAGGGCAGATGGAAACCAGCCCATGGCCTGGCAGTGAGAATTTCCAAATCTCCTTTTTCATTCCTGTGACACAGGGAAACAAGATCAAAAAGGTAAATGTTCAGAGGAATTAATACATACCCTGAAGAAAGAATACCATCTTTACACCAATGACTTTGCAAAGCATTGCCTTCCCTTTCTCTGTAAGGAAAGTATCTCTTGTGAAGCCAGTATCAGTGCCAGCTGATACTTCACTCTCAGGAGACCCCATCTGGAGTACCATGTCCAGCTCTGGAGTCCTCAGTGCAAGAAAGATATGGGCCTGTTGGAGCAGGTCCAGAGGATGGCCTCAGAAATGATCAGAGGGTTGAAACACATCTCCTATGAGGAAAGACTGAGAGAGTTGGGGTTGTTCAGCCTGGAGAAGAGAAGGCTCCAGGGAGACCTTGTTGTGGCCTTTCAATACTTAAAGAGGCCAGGTTGGATAGGGCTCTGAGCAACCTGATCTAGTTGAAGATGTCCCTGCACATTGATGGAGGCTTGGACTAGATGAAAGCCCTTCCAATGCAAACTATTCTATGACTCTATGATTTAATAAGTGAGAAGCCTCTTGTTTTCTTCTGCTTGGTCAAGCCTTTGAAAATACCTCCAAGGATGAGAACAGTCACAATATAACCTCTGTTCTGAGACCTCCAGATAAAATATTACTTGAATGGTTTTTATTATTTATTAATCATCAGAATATTAAGCGTAAACAAAAAGGAAAGTAGGACAGCAGAATGGGACACTATTTTCAAATATATAAAAACAAAACCTGCCCTATGATCAAGTAAAGTTGAACTGGAGACAGCTCTGGAAAGAACAGCTTTATACTGTTAGAGGGCAAGCTAGGCACAATGTTACTAAACCCTCCCTTTTAATTTCTTTTGCTCATAAGTGATCAGGTAAATTAAAATATGTCTCACTCTAGGGAAAAACTCTGCATTTTTGAAGCTGAGCATGTATTCTGTTGCTGAGTGCCAATGAAGCAAGGGAGACCATCAAGGGGTGTCTGGAGGGGACATGGGTTCAGGGGAACTGATGCAGCCAAGGGGCAGAAATTCAACCTCCAGCTATTTCCTCCCAAGCCCTTGTCCTTGCAAGCTGGTATTGAGGCTCCCATCTCTCCACAGGCCTCCTTTCTCCAGAAGGGCACGTGAGCATTGCTCTTCTACATGGACAATGCTGGAGGGTTTTGGCCTTGTGAGATCAGAGCAGTGGTTTTCTGGTTGTTTTTTTCCCAGAATCCTTAGAAGCTCTTCCCAAATTTCCATGGGACAGCAAGCTCCAGGGTGGAGATGACAGCAGCACTCAGCATGTTCAGGCCAGGCTTTTCCAGACTTGTTTTCCTGTCTAGGAAGTTTGCATTAATTACCCTCCTGGTGATTCAGGCTCCAGCAGGAAAATTCAGCCTCTTCCCTGCCACACACAGGCACACAGTTTTCAGGGCCAGTGCAATGGTCTTCCCCTTTATGGTGCTGCTGAGCAGGGCTTCACACCCACCACAGTGTGATTTCCAGAGCTCATACCCTACCCATGCATACAGAAGAGTGAGACATTGCATCTGCCACATGAACCCTGCGAGCATTTGTGCAGAGGAATGTCTCATTTTTATAGGAAGCTGGAGGGCCTAAGGGAACATCTCCTGCCTCATTCCCTCTGGTTCTCACCCAAGGGAATCTCTCTGCCATTCAGCCACCCAAGCCTGTTGCCTCTTCCTGGGGCTTGGTGCTTACACTTCATTTTGGTTTCCTTCCTCTGAATCTGTTCATATTTGTGTGCCAAATCCAGCCTTGGCAAAGCAAGGTCCAGCTCAACTCACTTGGCCCTCTCTCTGTTTCCTAATGGAAACTCTTTGTTGTGGTCAGTTTTCAAGGCCCTGGTCAGGACCTGAGCTGCACATATTCAGCTAAGTCTAGCTGGCCCTGAATTTTAAGGGAGCTACTGGCAAGAAGATGATTGCATGGCTGCTGGAGACCAGCCCATGTAGACCACTGGAGGTATGGCAGTGAGTGAGAGTGCTCATAAGCTCAGGTGATAGTGACCAATAATGTGCTGGAAATGAAAGGTCTCAACCCAGCATAGATCATGGTGTTGATGTGCACCCAGCGCCTGAACCAGGAATGATGTGACCCAAAGAGCTTCCTCCTTGCTCACCTTCTGCAAAATGCTGTCCCCTTTGCACCATGGCTTCTGCCCAAATACAAGGAGCTGTCTGCTCCGAAGGTAAAACCAGGGTCTGATGGACCCACTCAGTAGTCCACCAAGCAGCTGCTCTGTGGGCTATGGCTTCTTCACCCCACTGACAGTGCCTGCCTAACCCAGATGGCTCATCCCCAGGAATGGGAACAGCAAGGCATCCCTGCTTGATGGTCACCTACTCTCAAGGGAAGGACCTGCAGAGCTGACCTTGCAGCAGAGGTGAAGTGAAGCAATGGGGACGTTGGCTTAGGCTGGTGCCTCTCCCAGAGAGCACCCAGGGTCCTCATGCCAGTGATGTTGATGGCCACACCATCTCAGCTACACTGTATTGCTTGAGACAGGGATGTATTGTGTAGCAAGAATAACCTGAAACACCAGTCCCCAACACAGAAACTA
>NW_008667595.1:0-774 GCF_000695815.1 Acanthisitta chloris | reverse complement strand
GCTTGTCAATACGTACAATTCTTACTTTATGATATGTTACAATTTTAAGATGCATCCCGCTCTTACATCCTGGGAATCTGATAGCGAGGATTACATAGTGTCTATGAGAATCGAAATAATAGCACTATTCTAGCTTGTTAGCAAAATGACTTATCTACAAGACAGCAAAACTAAACCAGACCTATAAACCCTGGCAGCAGGAGAAAACGAGACCATTATAAAGTGCTGGATTGAAGACACAGGAATGCGTAAAGATAGAAACAAGGTCAGCGAGACCTACTTGTGTTTTGTTTTGATTACTTAAGTTGCTCAAGTTACAGCTCCTCAGCTAGCCAGGCCCTCACATATTCCCCTTTTTCTTTAAAAATTATAGCTAACTATGTCACACTAGCAATTGCATACATTGTAACAAACAGGGTATAACTAATAATAATAGTAGAACACAGATTTAAACTGGTGTCACTCAATGACACAATTCTTCCCATTTAACCAATTTTAAATTTTTGACCAAAACGGTGGATTTCCTAGACACATCAATCTTGTAATCTGCCATGGAGGCAAAATGTTTTAGAATTGGAATATTATTATCAGAGCAGCGATTTAAAAGGTTCAAAACATATTAATCTTTAGCAACTTGTTCCTGGGGGGGTCAAAGCCCCTATTCCCCTTTTTTGTTTTAACATCACTGACTTCAAAGAATCGTGTGCTAGTTCAGCAGTTGCTTAAACCTCATGGTTTGAGACAAGGCAGTTGAATAGAGAAAGCAGAAGTTGT
>NW_008667594.1:0-1540 GCF_000695815.1 Acanthisitta chloris | reverse complement strand
ATTTTACTTAGTGCCCTTTCCCTTGGAGTGGACAAAGACATCCCTGGCTATCCACAGCAGTGACCATCAGGAAGAACATAACTTCAAGGTGTGGTGGGAGGGGGATTGGAAACAGCAATGCCTGGGGATAGCTCACAACCTCATCCCTTCCTAGGCTTCCCTTACATTATCCCCTCTTCTTGACTTCTGTCCAAACATTCAGGGCTGAGCTCTTTCATGTGTTAGGATTGGGATCAGCCACACAAAAAAAACCCTGATTGGGATCAGCCATCCTATGGAGTCTTGGTAAGTGGATATACCATGAAGGAAGCTGTGACCCTGTGAAGAGCCTGGAGCAGAAAAGATTCCTGGCAGGGACTCAGTCTGATGGAGAAAAGCCTAGAGTGGAGCAGTCAGTGCTGACTGCAGCCCCCATTCCATGGGGACACCTAGTCACCTTGGAAGGCCTGGGAAGTGCAGGGGAATTACATCAATTACAGGTGGAGAAAAGCCTAGACAGGAGCAGATCCTGCTGACTGGACCCCTCATTCCCTCTTCCCCTGTGGCTCTTGCTGTGAAAGAAGGTAGAGAAGCTGGCAATGAAGCTCAGACAAGGAAGAAGGATGGTCTTCAGGCAGTGTTGAACTCTCCCATCAAGATGAGAGTTTGTGAGGGCATTGAGTTCGCTAGGCCAGATTTGGGTAGCGAGGGAAGCATGGGAAGCAGAGATGTGACTTCTGTGAGAAGGTGCTAGTAGCTTCCCCATGTCTGAGCCAGGAGCCAATGCCAGAGGCTTTAAGACAGATTTACTGCTAGGCAAGGCTGAGCCAATTAGAAATGATGGTAACACCACTGGGATAACATGTTTAAGAAGGAAAAAAGGTACTGAGCAGAGGTAATTGTGCTCAGACAAGAGAGGAGTGAGAATATGTGAGAGGAACAGCTCTGCAGACACCAAGGTCAGTGCAGAAGGAGGGGCAGGAGGTGCTCCAGGCACCAGAGCAGAGGATCCCCTGGAGCCCATGGAGGTTAACCAAGTGCAGCGATCCAGCTGCAGCCTATGGAGGAGACCCACATGGAGCAGTGGATGCCTTAAAAAGGCTGTGAGCCCATGGGAAGCCCCTGCTGGAGCAGCTCTTGGCAGGGACCTGCAGACCCATGGAGAGAGGAGAGCCACATGGAGCAGAGTTCCTGGTAGGACTTGTGATCCTGTGAGGAACCCGTGCTGGAGCTTTCCTGAGGGACTGGACAGCGAGACCCCCCTGCAGCCCACAGAGATCAATGGGGTCCAGCAATCCAGCTGCAGCCTATGGAGGAGACCCACATGGAGCAGTGGATGCCTTAAAAAGGCTGTGAGCCCATGGGAAGCCCCTGCTGGAGCAGCTCTTGGCAGGGACCTGCAGACCCATGGAGAGAGGAGATCCACATGGAGCAGAGTTCCTGGTAGGACTTGTGATCCTGTGAGGAACCCGTGCTGGAGCTTTCCTGAGGGACTGGACAGCACCCTGTGCAGAGTGACCCACCCTGGGGCAGCTCATGGAGAACTGTAGTCCCTGGGAAG
>NW_008667593.1:73753-76865 GCF_000695815.1 Acanthisitta chloris | reverse complement strand
GTCCCTTCCAGCCTGACCCATTCAGTGCTACTCTTCATGAAGACTTTTGGTCTTCTGAATTGCTCTTATTTTTTCAAGCTAAAAATAATAATGAAAATTTCCCCCTCTGTTTATAAGCTTTAAGACACTCTTTGAGTTACAAAAGAACCATCCAGTGAGGGTGAAGCAGATAGAAATCTCTTCAGCAGACTCAGCACACAAAGCCTATGAGCTGAAGACAAAGATGTTATTCCCTTAGGTACCTTGTTTAATGTTGCACCTGTGTGGCAAGTGAAGGACCACAGAGTTTTCCTCCAACATAAAAGCATTTCATTGTGTTTTCTCTCCCAGGAACAGAAGAGTGAAGTTGGTAGCTGAGAAAGGCACTGAGACAGAGAGTGGTGTGAGTGCTGTGAGCCCTGGCACCAAACCCAGACAGGCCAGAGCTGAGCACAGGCTGCTGCACTCCAAAGAGAAAAGTAAACTCTCTGATGGGGAGAAGAGCAATCAGGTACTGGCAGGGAGGAGCTGTTTGAAGTGTCTCAGTGTGTGTGCCCAGAAGTGTGTTGGGACTTCACAGTTTGATCTAATGCAAGATTCTCCCTCCTGCTGCTCATCTGGAACCTAAACTCCCTTTGTGGCTCTCAGTGCACAGCTCACACAGTGCTGGTGCTTCACTCTCAGTCTCTCCTCATAGTCATGGAGTAGAATCCCAGCCTGGTTTGGGTCAGGAGGGACCTTAAAGCTCCTCTCATCCCTCTGTGGTGCCTCAGCCTTGGCTGTGCATTTCCAGGCTGATGGCACCCACAGAGGAGGTGTTTCAGACGAGCTGTCGAGCGAGGAGGAGGCTGAGGCCATGGCACAAAGGGTCCTGCTGCGCCAGCACGTGGAAGGAGCTTCCAGTGACAACAGCTATGAGGAGAAGAAGAAGAGAGCTCTGGTTTCTCTGAACCAAGCTGTGTCACAGGTACCCATGTGGGATTTGTGCCTTTTTCCACAGCTTTTTTATTTTTTTTGCTGTGGATAATGAATTGTTTTTCCTTTGGTTTTGGCAGGTCAAGCAAGCCCTGAAAGGTGCCAGAGACTCTGATAGTGTCGTGGAATCTGAACTGGAATCCACGTTATATAGTCAGGTATGGCCATAAAGTCAAGAGATGGAGATTCACTGGGCTTAGCCGGTGCAGGGACCTCCTCCCTGTCATGGATCATGGAATGGGTTGGGTTGGAAGGGACTTTAAAGCTGATCTCATTCCACCTCCCCCCCATCAGAACAGACCACTATTAATGATTAATGATTAATCTACCCTGTGGTACATACTCAGTCACTTCATTACTTTGTCTTGCCCCTGTCACACCTCCCACCTGGAAACAGAAACATAGGAGTATCAAGTTCTAAGCATAAAAATGTAGAAGTGAGTATAAACTTTAAACCAGCTTATGCAAAAGGCAGAAAACTATGCAAGGGGCAGAAATCTTTTGCATTAGAATGAGGAAGTCAGGTTTTATTTTGGCAAGTTGGGAATGGAGGTGGAGAACTAATGGGGGTGGAGAACTAATGGGATCTGTGTGAGTTCTGGTCTGGAAATGTTTCTGCCCTGACTTTATTGTCTTAAACCATTTCCCTTGGGAGGGTGTGACTGGGAGCTCTCAATCCCCTGGGAAGCTGATCCAGCTAATTCCTGGGAGGAGAAGGAGAGGAAGGAGGAGGAAAAGGAGGAGGAGGTGGTTGTACAAACTGTGTGGGGCTGTGCTGAGTACATTTTGCTCTCTCCAAAGGACTTGAGGTCCTGCATGAGTGTGGGGTCCAGGAGCTGCAGCGTGACACGGAGGGACTCGGAGAGCACTCGGCATGACTCGGAGACAGAGGACATGCTGTGGGATGATCTGCTGCATGGCCCCGAGTGCCGCTCCTCCTGCACCAGCGACAGCGAGGACACGACTGTCAGAGACTCCAGGAGGGATCTGAAGGAAGATGTTTTCCAGCAGGTTGGTTAATTTGGGTCCAGGAGCTGAGAATATGAATCTACACCCACCCACCCCTTTGCCCTCTGTCTGCCCAGACAATGGGAACAACCCGAACGTGGATGAGACCTTCTGTCAGCCACAATCACATGGAAGTCTGGAATGATCTGAACAGTATCAGTGGTCAGCTCCCTCCTCCCCACTGGCATTATCAGCAGCACTCCTCATCCCAAAGCAAAGTACTTCACCCAGATTTAGAGTTCCCTCCTCAGTCTAAATGCACTCTAGGGAGCAGCATTATTCACTGGCAGGACAGGAGGAGATGATCTGCCTTTTGCCTTCCTCTCTCTTTTACAGAACCATTTGTTCTGGCTGCAGAACACCAGCCCAGCCTCTGCCAAAGTGAGTGCTCTGATCTGGGAGGGGAATGACTGCAAGAAGGTGGACATGTCCGTGCTGGAGATCAGTGGGATCATCATGAGCAGGGTAAGGAGCTCTGTGGCATTGAAACCTCTCCCTCACACTTCAGGAATCAACCACGCAACCCCTGGCCATAGCTATATTAGTTGCACTATTCCTCTCTCTTTTACAGAACCATTTGTTCTGGCTGCAGAACACCAGCCCAGCCTCTGCCAAAGTGAGTGCTCTGATCTGGGAGGGGAATGACTGCAAGAAGGTGGACATGTCCGTGCTGGAGATCAGTGGGATCATCATGAGCAGGGTAAGGAGCTCTGTGGCATTGAAACCTCTCCCTCACACTTCAGGAATCAACCACCCAACCCCTGGCCATAGCTATATTAGATGCACTGTGAAACTGGTCCCTCCCCAGCTGCAAACACAGTTGTCCCAAATGTTCTTACTGAAAACTTGCCTAAACCCCAGTTCAGGAGGTCTGTGAAGGGTAACAAGTGCTGATTATTGCTGATTTTCTCTGCAGTGTGCTGAGGGTGAGGGTTTGATTACTTACTGATTGTTGGGTTTGGAGTGAAAGGGGTGGAATTATTTTAGGCTCTGTCCTGTGAAGGGAAGGAGAACTGGATACTTAGCCAGAATTGATGCTGCCACAACAGCAAACCTTCTCCTTGATGCAAAACCCCAGGTAATATCTCATTTTTGTTCTGTTTGCCAGGTTAATGCCTACCAGCAAGGAGTGGGGTATCAGATGCTGGGA
>NW_008667593.1:50452-73741 GCF_000695815.1 Acanthisitta chloris | reverse complement strand
CCCTGCCATTCCTCTACAGACTCTTCCGTGCAGATAACCTGGAGCAGCTCTGCTCCATTTCTCTGAAGGAGCTTCTGCACATCTTCTGTGGAGCCCCTGCTAGTGCTCCTGTCCTCATCCTGTCTGCCATCAACTTCCTGGAGAGGCTTTGCTTAACCTGGATGTTTTTCTTCATGATGTGTGTTGCTGAGAGAACATACAAACAGGTGAGTTTAAGGGTAGTGTCACCTTCCCTGAACTGGGGCAGGTGTGGGAGCAGAACCATTCTGCTGGCACAGGAAACATGGGCAAGACAAGCAGGTCTCACCCAGCTGAAGTGTCAGAGCTGGTGTGAGGTGCCCGAGGTCAGGGAAGGCTCCTAATGATCAGTCATGAACTTAGACTTGTCAACACCTTTCCTGACCCCTGTGCTGCTGCTCTGACCTGTCCCTAAGGTCTTACCATGTGGTGTGGGAGCAGAACCATTCTGCTGGCACAGGAAACATGGGCAAGACAAGCAGGTCTCACCCAGCTGAAGTGTCAGAGCTGGTGTGAGGTGCCCGAGGTCAGGGAAGGCTCCTAATGATCAGTCATGAACTTAGACTTGTCAACACCTTTCCTGACCCCTGTGCTGCTGCTCTGACCTGTCCCTAAGGTCTTACCATGTCTCTGTTGCCCAGAGCAGCTGTGGCTGCCCCATCCCTGGGAGTGTTCCAGGCCAGGTTGGATGGGGCTGGGAGCCACCTGGGCTGGTGGGAGGTGTCCCTGTCCGTGTCAGGGGGTGGAATGAGATGAGCTTTAAGATCCTTCCAACCCAAACCAATCTATGATTTCATGAAAACAGCTTCCCCAGTGACCCTTTCTGCCAGGTACCACTAACAATCCCAAGCAATCTGGTTTGGTGGAGACTAATTTATGTGTGTTTGTGTTTTAACCTGCAGAGGTTTTTGTTTGCCAAGCTTTTCAGCCACATCACATCAGCTCGGAAAGCCAGGAAATATGAAATTCCTCACTTCAGGCTCAAGAAGGTGGAGAACATCAAGATCTGGTTATCCCTTCGCTCTTATCTGAAGGTGAGTTCTGATCCAGGGTTTGGTTATTGCAGAGGCTGTAACAGTTACAACTCTTTGGGGTGAGTTTTGGCTGCTCATCCCAGTTCAGCCCTGACCCTGTGTCCTTGTTCCCACAGAGACGAGGCCCCCAGAGGTCTGTGGATGTTGTTGTGTCCTCAGTCTTCTTACTGGCACTTTCCATTGCTTTTATATGCTGTGCCCAGGTGAGATTTTAACCTTTCTGCTTTTTAAAGTAGGGAGAACCCCCAAAGTGCTGGAGGCTTTGCTTTCACCAACCTACAAAGTGCTCAGACTGGAGCTGTTTGACCCCAAAGGAGCTGTTTGACCCCAATGTGCAGAGTTTTGCATTATTTAAGAACTCTGTCATGTTCAGTTGGAAAGGGAGGTTCATCCCCTAGAGCAAGCTCTGGGGTTTTAGTGTCACTAGGAAAATTTCAGGGCCTGGTGCAGAGGAGGAACAAGGGCTTCTGCACCTCTCCCAAGAACAGGCACATTGTTACTGACACTGGTGCTTTTTTTCCCCCCCCTAATACAGGTTCTTAAGGGCCACAAAACATTCCTGAATGCAGCTTACAACTGGGAGTTCCTGATGTGGGAGGCAGCACTGCTCCTCTTCTTACTCCGTCTGGCATCTCTGGGCTCAGAAACCAACAAGAAGTACAGTAACATTTCCATCTTGCTCACTGAGCAGGTAACTCCCTTTGGTTTGTTCTCCCTTTGGATTTGTGGGTTGTTTGGATAGTATTTCAAACCAGCCTAGTGGAATCAAACTTGAAGAAACTAACCCATGTGTTGGCCAGAAGGGAAAACATTGCCCAGCTGGGGAGGGATGAGCTGGTGACATTGGGATACACTCAGATTCTAAGGTCTCTGGGTTAAAGTGTGTTAGCCAGAGCACCTGGAGGAAAGAATGATGTATCAGTGCTCAATTCCTGCCTGTGGCTGCAGCAGCACTGCAGGAGGGACAGCAGATCCCTTAGTTAGAAGTCAGCTGGGAGCTGGTGCTGGAATCTCAACACCTGTGGTGTCTGTCACAGATAAACTTGTACCTGAAGATGGAGAAGAAGCCAAACAAGAAGGAGCAGCTATCTCTGGTAAACAATGTTCTGAAACTGTCCACGAAGCTGCTGAAGGTAGGATACTCTGCCTGAATGGCTGAAGTTTGTGGACATGGTGCCTCATGCAATGCAATGTGGTCCTGCTCTTCCCTTGTATGTGCAGTTCCTTTGAGAGAGGACACAGAGGCTGTGCAGGGCAGCACAGGCTCCCGAGCACCAGTGTGGAGCTAAAATCTGAGGATAAATTGCTTTGCTGTGGGTCAGTGCTAATGGACTCTTTGTCCTTGTCATTTCGCTGCAGGAATTGGATAGTCCATTCAGGCTCTATGGACTGACCATGAACCCACTGATCTACAACATCACACGGGTTGTCATCCTCTCTGCTGTCTCAGGAGTGATCAGTGACCTTCTAGGATTCAATATCAGAGTAAGTGTCACTGCAAACCACCAGGAACAGCTCTGGGGTCACTTCTGTACCATTGCCAGATTCCTCCTGCCCCAGCACGAAGGCTGTGGGTTTGCACAGAACACACTGGGTGAGTCTCCACCTCCCTGAGCCAGTTTTGGGGAGGAGGCCAGGGCTGATTTTAGTTTCATCCCTGCTCAGGTCAAGCTGTTAGACTCCAGGGTTTCTTCCCTTTATCCCAGTCCTCCCATGGCTCACCCTGAAATTGGAGCTCACTGAGCAGAGCAGGAGGGGCAAGGGACACTGAGTCTTAGCTGTAGCTGAAGAACATTCACACCTTGAAGATCCAAACTCACTCTCTGTCTCTTTGCAGTTATGGAAGATAAAACCATGAACCGACAGAACATCAGCCCTTGGCCTCTCTCCCAGGGACCAGAGAAGAGAACCAGCAGCATGGGCAGAAAGCAGAAATCTGTGACTGTGATTTTCAAACAGATTCTCAGTGTGTGAGAGAAGTTTTCTCTCTGCTTTACTGTTCTACAACAACCTGAATCGACTGGTCTCATGGGTGAGGTGAAATGAACCCATGGCACAGACAGCTGGACTCATGGGCCCAAGTCCTGGCAGCTGCACTGACACCAGCAGGGACTGGTGTGGGACATCAGACACCACAGCCACACAGGAGCTGTGGCTGGAGGGACACCAGTGGCTGTGACTGGGGCCACACTGCTGCAAACTGGGTGTGTGGCAAGGAGGGAGTCAGCCCTGCCCTCCCCTCCCAGCCAACCTGCCCCAAGCACACTGAAGTATTTCAGATGGATCATCCTTGGCTGCACTTATCTGACTGTGCTGAACAGTATTTCTTTAAGCTCCACGTGCTCAAGGCTTTGCCTCTTTCTCCAGAACCACCTCAGGATGCACCAGGTGAATTCCAGGTCCTGCTGTTGGTTTGTGCTGGGTCTGCTGCGAAGAAATGCTGAGTGTTTTCTGGGAACATCAGTTACAGGAGTAAAACCTTTCAACACACACTACAGGGAAATGAGCTGTAGAAGATTTCCCTGTGTCTCTTCCTGTAACTCTGAGCTCCATCCTGTCCTGCCTGCAACATCAGCTCTGCTCTGTGCTGGGAACAGCTGCTGCAGCCCCAAACTGCAATGGAACCTCACCCTGAACACCTGGGGAGGAAATCTGGGCAAAGAACAGCTCAGGCAACGACTTCCTCAGGTCAGTGTTTAGAAAGGGCATAGGAAAGAAAGAAAACGTGTTAAATTTCCTGTTACATTTCCCTTCCCCTGACTCTAGTGGCTTCTATTTATTAGTAATGAAAAGAGCAAAAACTGAGGAGCTTTTCAGAGCTTCATTCTGCAGGAGAAGAATTGTTGGTAGGAGATTGTTTACAGCTATTTTCTGTACGAGGAAAAGTTGTAAGATATAAAAGGAGATGACAATTTTTCTATAGCAAAATGTACCAATAAACCTTCAGGACAAGTATTTCATCGTTGCCAACTGTTCCTACAGGACTTGGTGACTCTGACACCACCTTTGTGGAATATTTGCTGTTTGGGCAGGGGGTGAAGGAGCCTCCCAGTAATAAAGGGAGTTTGTTTTGCAGAAAAGCAGCAAGTGTGTGGGTAACCCCTGGGTGACACCCCTGAGAGCCAACCCAAACCTGGTCACACAGGGCAGAACCAACAGGCATGAACTGGAGTTTGGTTTTAATATCTATATAAAAAATAATGAGCGATTTACAGGTCTCTCTCTAGTCAGAACCTCAGAAGTCTGTATAAAGGTGCTGTACAATATATAAACATTTACACCCAGTACATCCATACATTGCATTCCAAGGCCACATGGCTAAGTCATCTGATACAGTAAGTACAGGTACGAGGTCTATGGAAGGAGAAATCACACACAGGTAAGACATTATCAGGTCACATTAACATATAGAAAAAATAGAGTTATGGCAGGGGAATCATTTCAGTGGTGCTAATTCATCTGGTATTCAAGGTCCGGAGTTGTCACTGTACTCAGTGGTCAGGGCAAGTGCTCACAGCTCAGCAGAAACCAACCTCTTGGGGAGAACACAGGGGAATATCTACACAGGCTACTTCAAAGTATTAAATAGTTCACAGTCATACTCCACCCAGGGAGTATTTGTACGTGTTATGCTACACAGCAAACCTCAATGGATCACCTGGTGTTGAGCAGCAGAGCACAGTTCAGAGCTGCTTAAAGCCTTTTGAATTCCCAAAGTCTTTGTTTAAGAGCTGTTTGAGCAGTCAGCTGTACTTGTGAAGAATTCCACTCAGAACTGCCTCACTGTGCTTCATTAGCCTTCAAAAACATCCAGTGCTTCAAAGCCAAATGGGAGCTTTGCTCTTGCACTTTCAAAGAGTTTGAATTTGGACTAAATTAAGTAAAGCTCAATCTTTTACACTTCTTTCTCCTTCTGCCAACTGGACCAACAAGGTTCCAGCTCCAGGAGAGGCTGAGGGAGCTGGGGGTGTTCAGCCTGGAGAAGAGGAGGCTCAGGGGAGACCTTAGCACCCTCTGCAACTCCCTGACAGGAGGTTGGAGTCAGGTGGGGGTTGGTCTCTTCTCCCAGGCAACCAGCAGCAGGACAAGAGGGCACAGACTCAAGCTCTGCCAGGGGAGGGTTAGCTTGGAGATTAGGAAGAGATTTTTTAGGGAGAGAGTGCTCAGGCATTGGAATGTGCTGCCCAGGGAGGTGGTGGATTCACCATCCCTGGAGGTTTTCAAGCTGAGACTGGATGGGGCACTTAGTGCCATGGTCTAGTGACCACAGTAGGGTTGGACTTGATGATCTTTTCTTTCCAACCTGGTTGATTCTGTGATTCTATGATTCCTTTTACCACTTTTCTGCACTCATTAAAAACCTCAGATGTCAGGAAATCATCACTAAAACAAGTAAAACAACCCCTTTCAGTCTGAGCTGTTCTTACAGCTGTGGGACTGATATAGCAGCAGGTTCTGGTGGTAACATCTCTCCTTAAACCATCTCTGCTAGCCCAAACCACAGACATTGAGCCTCCTGGACCCTGTGTGTCACCTACTGAGCACTCAGATCACACACTCAACGTGACTATGGAAGAGTTCTAACATAAACAGGCAAGAAAGTCACTCAGGCAGCTGCTCTGGCAGCTGGTTCTGTCTAAGGTCAGTTTTTACCTCTACAGAGGGGAAAAAAAATGCAGTTCTTAACTAGCATTAAGTAATTAAAGATGGGACTTCAGTATCAGCTCCACACGAGGCTGAGGATGTTGAGATGCGACAACTGCAACCAAAGGAGTGATGTTATTAACAGACCCCTGAATTTTCTCTCCTCACACAGCTGTTTGCAAACCAAATCCTGAACTGAGGAAGTCAATTTTGCTGTGCTCAGACCAAGCAAAATTACAAAATTAGGTCAAACATCATTTTTAGCTACAGGGTTTGGTATTAGATATAAAAAAATTCCAGGAAACACATCCAATTGGGCACCATCAGTGGCTCATCTGCTGCCCTGGAACTGATGGAACCAACTCACCCATCCTGACCCAGCAAGAACACAAGTGTTTCCTTACGTAAACATGCAACATGCTCTGGGGAAAACACCAACTTCAGCCCCAACCTGCCTTGTCTGTGACTGGAATCCACGTGGGAAGGAGAAGATTGACTGGATACAGTAGATAACTTGGCACAAGAACAGGAAGTGAGTCAGGACCACATTGGCAATAGAGGCATTAAATAAGGTTGTTGGGAACTCACAGCACTGGGAGAAGCTGCAGCAGTGCAAGGTTGGGAGCAGCAGACACTGCCTGCCAGGGGACACGGGGACAGCAGCTCATGGAAGAGGTTCATTGAAGCAATCCAAAAGGTCCTTCATGCAGCTTAGATAATTTAAGAACAAATCAAATACTTTTCTCTCCCCTCCTCTAACCAGTTTCTGAGAAAAAAAAAAAACAAACAAACCCAGGACAACTGTGTGAAAAGAAACAAAGCTCTGAATGACCCTTAATAGAAACTCAATTAAAACATGTTCTAAAAAACAGTGTCAGTCAGTCACACCCGTTTTCCAGCCACTCCTGCTGCTGGGGTGCCCTTCCACCCCCCAGGGACCCTCCACGGCCCAGGAGTGATCGGTGTTTTCCTCACTGGGGAACTCCTCTCAGACTGGGAAGTTCCATCTTTGGTTTGGTGGGGCAGCTCCATGTGCCTCTCTCCGTGGTGTCTGCTCAGCATCACAGTCTCCTGTGTTTCCACCCACCTGTGTTTCTCCATGGAAAGCAGTGGGATGTTGGAAAGGCTGGAAGTTTTGAACCTGCTGGACCCTGCCTCTCCAGAGCTGGCCTTGCTCAGTAAGTCATCCTCAGAGGCATTTCTCCTGGAGCCCCTGAATGGAAGGGTGTTCCCATCAAACGCTCCGGAGTGTCGCTCTGCAGACCACCCTTCCCTCTTTCCTGCAGTTTTCTGCTTCATGTCTTTCCTGGTGACTCCAGGTTTACCATTTCCACCTTTCAGCTGCTCGACAGTCACCTTATCCTCTGCAGCTCTCCTGCCCATGGGTTCTGTGCTTCCTGGCTTCCCCAGATGCCTTTGGGGACTGGCTGACCTTCCTGGATTTCCAGTGGAATACTCTCTTTTGTCATTATTGTTCATCCCTAGTTCTGTGGGTTTACTCTCACTCCTCCTGGGACTGTCAGGTTTATGTGAGAGCTGGTTTCTCTCAGGATCCCCTTTCCTGGGGCTGTTGAATCCCACCTGAGGGAGTCCCTCAGCAGCCCCTGGCTTTGCTGGACTGGCAGATCTGTCCCTTCTGGTCGCTGCTTCCAAACTACCTTTTTTAGTGATTCCAAACCCAGGACTGGAGGGACATTCCCATCTGTTCTTTGCTCTCTGGGGAGAAGACTGAGGCTTCCTCTCACACTGGTTCTCAGTTAAAGTGCTTATCTTGTCAGGCACAGTGTTCTCTGCTTGTTCCAGTTCCTCAGACAGCTGAACTCTGCTTAAAGTTTCTCCTGGTACTGGGAAATAACACACTTCAGATGGGGAAGCAGAATGGGAAGATGGAGGTAATGGTGACTGCTCTTCATATATTACATTTGACGAAGATGGATTGTAGCTATCCCAATCACCTGGAAGTGAACAGCAAAGAGGTTTGATAAATAACCACACAACGAGCCATAACCACTACATAGCTCTACATTTTAGAGCCTCAGCAGCAAACTATGAGTTCCATTTAGAAAACATTCTGTAGGACATATTCTCAAAGCCTTATTTAGTCAGATTTCTGTCCTGTGCTGTTCTACAACAACCCTGAGGATGTGAGCATGGAAAAACACTCGTGCTCAGAGTGCTGCCTGATCTCTGCAGGGCTGACATGGTCCCAGATCAAAACAATTTTAGAGCCTACACAGCAAAATTTCAAAATAGCAAAGTCCCTGACCTACATCGTTTAATCAAACTAAATGAACTGGAACTGTTACGCTCAAAGAAATCTGAAACAGTGAAAAGTTGAGGTTATTCATAGCTTTGCACTTTAACACTAGGAAGAGATGAAACACAAGACATGCAGATTTACCAAGTCTTTAAGGAAAAACCAAGAAAAGCACTGAAAGCCCTTAATGTTGCTCAGGTTTCACGTAGGGACACAGACTGGAAGGAGCCAAACCTGAAGGAGGAAGAGAAAAAGCCCAGAACTACATACCAAAAAAAATCACAGGGTACAGCAAGCAAGATTTCAATCAGAAACGTGTGATTAACAGCAAGGCAAGAGGCAACACAACCATTCCCACTCCACCACCTCCTGCAGCACATCCCAGGGCCCATGGTGGACAGAGGGCAGGGCCAGATGTGCTCCAGAGGTTCCCTCAGATTGTGTGTGATTCTCCCTCAGGCTCAGGACATTTCTGTGAACAAGAGGCCCAGGAGTGATCCCAGAGAAGCACTGCAGAGCCCTCGTGGTGTGGGATAAACACTGCTGGAATCACACGGAGCTGCTGGTGAGGAGAGAGCAGGAGGTGCCTCCCTCTGTCTCAGAAATGCCTCGTTTTGAAGAGAATCTCACCACAGAAGCACAGAATATCCTGAGCTGGAAGGGACCCACAAGGATCATTGAGTGCAACTCCTGTCCCTGCATAGGTCACCCCAAAGTCCCACCATGTCCCTGAGAGCAAACAGTCCCTGAGCTCTGTCAGCTTTGGGGCTGTGACCAGTGCCCTGGGGAGCTGCTCAGTGCCCAAACACCTCTGGGGGAAGAACCTTGTCCTGACATCCAACCTAACCCTGTTCCAGTGCCCAAACACCCAACCAGAAGCTTCACCAGAGCACAAAGCAGACTGTACTTAGCTCTCCCCCTCGCTGAGGAGGTAATTTGAGGTGAGCAGGCCCAGGCAGGACTCGTGTAAGCTGCCCCAGCACAGCCCTGGCAGCACAGATGGGCTGATTCCATGCCATGGAATTCCCTGATCTCCCTGTGCTGGGCAGGTGGGAGCAGAGGGATGTTCAGAGCCCTCTTCCAGCTCCCAGGAGGAAGGAAATGGAGACAGCTCTGAGCAGATTTCACCCCTTGAGTGAACAGCAGTTGCTGCCTGTAAATGAGCACACAAAGTATTTGGTAGCTCAGACTGTGTTTGGGGTTGGAAAGGATAAACTCAGGGTTGGTCACAGTGATGGAAAACTCTTGATCAGGAAAAGTGACCCTATGGGTTAGGAAGTTTACCAGCAGCACCAGAGGTTAAAGGACCAAAATGCATATTTGGAAATATCTTTGCTTTAAATTGCTGCCACAAGTCTTTGATGTGCAGTTTAGGGGTTGAGTCAGACCCAAAATCATCAGTTCTGAGCTCTGCAACCATTTGCTTTCTGTCCTTTCTTTTTTTAACTGGGCTATGGAATTGTCCTTTCCTGCTGGAGATGCAGAAACCACCTTTAATCCCACCAAATCTCTCTGGAGAGCAAAGCTGTCCCTCTGCTGCTTCCAAGGGTTGGCTTTGGAAAGCAAAGCATTCCATAATTCAGAGCTCTAAACCCAGGGAAGTCAATCTGTGCAGAAACAAGATTGTAACCACAGAGGCATTTTGAACTGATTGCTGCTCCACAGAGAATTTTCATTTCAATTACAAGGCAATCAGGGTTAATCAGCACATTTTTATAGGGCAACTTGATTAGAGCTTGGACAGAGGTGAGAAACTGATGACAAAGAGGCAACAACTTCACACTGTGACATATTCCTACGCACTTGTGTTAGTTTTCACAGAAATATTCTTCATGTTTTGAAATATTTCAACTTTTATCTTGGAATTTATCCTGTGATGAAGGGAACTGCCAACTGCTGCAGGGAAGGAGCAGCAGAGTCTCCTCATCCCACTGTCCTCCCCTGCCTTGGACCCTCAGGACCAAACAGCCCTGGAGACAACATACTGTGATCTGGTATCAATCCAGTCCCTGGTCTCAGCAGCAGCAAAACTTTGTTCCCTCCAGCCTGAATCAGCTCGATGGCTCGTGTGTGAGTGATCCCTTGGGTGGGTTCTCCATTGATTTCCACAATTTGGTCACCAACCTGATGAGGAAAGAGCAAAAAGGTTTAGTCTTGGGGCATCTCTGGCACTGCAAACTGGGTTTTAATTTAGAGGCAAATGCTTCTGTTTAACAACTCTCAGAGGTACTGGGCAGATAATTCCAGCTCGCACCAACCTCCCAGGCTGCTGGAAAGGGGTTGGAATAGCATCTCCCAAAAAAGGGCCGTGAAACCTACTTGGCATTGCACGGAGCAGCCAAGGGATGTCACTGCTGTGTAAGGCGAGTGGCTCACACAGCCTGGCTGGGCTCTGCTAAGTAAACTCTGCCAAAGGAGGTCACTGCTGGCTCCTCATCGGGCAGGACAGGCAGGGACACTGCGACGTGCTCAGCTGCCACCAGCCGGGCGAGAAATTCCTCTTTCCAACCTTAAAGCACAGCCAGACACGGACACCATTTCCAGAGGAGGAGGGAGAAAAGCTGAACGACGTGAGAAGTGTGAATTACCTCAGGCTGGATGAGCTCAGCCTCTCTGTGCTCCCAGCAGAGCTGCTGGGGACACATGGCACATCCCTGCCCAGTGAAGGGTTCAGAGCCAAGTGCTGGGAAGGGGAGCTGGAACAGCTCCATGTGAAATCCCTGTGGGAGCTGGAGCTCTCTCAGCAGGATCCTGCTGCCTCTGCCCCCCCAGCAACCCATGGCACAGCTGTCTGTGCAAAGCAGAGTGCACTGAGCTGGCTCCTACATTACAGTATCACAGAATATTCAGAGTTGGAAGGGCCTACAAGGATCATCATTCCAACTCCAGGCCCTGCCCAGGACACCCCAACACTGCACCCTGTGCCTGAGAGCATTGGCCAAACACTCCGGGAGCTCTGTCAGCCTTGGGGCTGGTGACCACTGCCCCAGGGAGCTGTTCCAATGCTCAACCACCCTCTGAGAGATGAACCTTTTCCTAATATCCATCCTAACCCTGTTCCAGTGCCCAGACACCTCTGGGAGAAGAACTTTTGCCTAACATCCAAACTAACCCTCCCCTGACACATCTCTAGCCATTGCCTGTGTCCTGTCACTGTCCCAGAGAGCAGAGATCAGTGCTGTCCCTGCACTGCCCCTCGTGAGGAAGGTGCAGACCTCAATGAGCTCTACCCTCAGGCTCCTCTTCTCCAGCTGAACAACCTTTTGGCTGCTCTAGCCCAGAAAGCAAAGCCCTGAGGCTCAGTGTGACACTACTTGAAGGAGGAATACAAGAGAAAATATTAGCCCTGAACACGACACTTGTGTAGTCTCTCAAGGATGAGGGGAAAAAGCTAATTGCTGTGAAGAACAGGATAAGAGAAGTTAACAATACTCAGAATTCCACAGCCAATTAAGCCTCACAGCAAGGATCTGTGTCAGCTCCATCCTGCAGACACAGCACAAACGGAGGCAGAGCCTTGTGCCAGCAGCCACATGTGCAGGGCAGCACCAGGATGGCATCTCATGGGCACCTGGCTCAGGTCAATGCTCCAGCCTCTGAAAATCTACCATCTCATGGGCACCTGGCTCAGGCCAGTGCTCCAGCCCCTGAACATCTACCATCTCATGGGCACCTGGCTCAGGCCAGTGCTCCAGCCCCTGAACATCTACCATCTCATGGGCACCTGGCTCAGGCCAGTGCTCCAGCCCCTGAACATCTACCATCTCATGGGCACCTGGCTCAGGCCAGTGCTCCAGCCCCTGAACATCTACCATCTCATGGGCACCTGGCTCAGGCCAGTGCTCCAGCCCCTGAACATCTACCATCTCATGGGCACCTGGCTCAGGCCAGTGCTCCAGCCCCTGAACATCTACCATCTCATGGGCACCTGGCTCAGGCCAGTGCTCCAGCCCCTGAACATCTACCATCTCATGGGCACCTGGCTCAGGCCAGTGCTCCAGCCCCTGAACATCTACCATCTCATGGGCACCTGGCTCAGGCCAGTGCTCCAGCCCCTGAACATCTACCATCTCATGGGCACCTGGCTCAGGCCAGTGCTCCAGCCCCTGAACATCTACCATCTCATGGGCACCTGGCTCAGGCCAGTGCTCCAGCCCCTGAACATCTACCATCTCATGGGCACCTGGCTCAGGCCAGTGCTCCAGCCCCTGAACATCTACCATCTCATGGGCACCTGGCTCAGGCCAGTGCTCCAGCCCCTGAACATCTACCATCTCATGGGCACCTGGCTCAGGCCAGTGCTCCAGCCCCTGAACATCTACCATCTCATGGGCACCTGGCTCAGGCCAGTGCTCCAGCCCCTGAACATCTACCATCTCATGGGCACCTGGCTCAGGCCAGTGCTCCAGCCCCTGAACATCTACCATCTCATGGGCACCTGGCTCTGCTCCACGCTCCAGTCCCTGAAAATCTACCATCTCATGGGCACCTGGCTCAGCTCCATGCTCCAGCCTCTGAAAATCTATCAGCTGCATGCTGATAGATTTTCAGAGCACCTGGCTCAGCTCCATGCTCCAGCCTCTGAAAATCTAGCTCTGGGCAATAGCCACAGT
Organism: Acanthisitta chloris; assembly: GCF_000695815.1. Classification (NCBI taxonomy): domain Eukaryota; kingdom Metazoa; phylum Chordata; class Aves; order Passeriformes; family Acanthisittidae; genus Acanthisitta; species Acanthisitta chloris. Next base: position 61,175 of record NW_008667593.1, on the reverse strand, counting down.
CTCACATGCCATTGTTCTTTGCTCTTGCAACCATGTATTTTGGTTTTACTACAACACCTGAATTCCTTACACAAACAAGAATTAATATAGTACTTGGAAAAAAAAAAAGGTTTTTATGTCCATCTCTGTCCAGTTTGAATGTCCAGAGCTGTTTAGGTGTCTCCTCCAACAGCCCAGAGCCACAGCACTGCTGTCCCTGCACAGGGACAGCTGCAAGGAGGGCAGAGGCCTGGATGGTTCTGGGACCTGGATGGTTCATGAGAAAACCAAGTTTGTTGCCACTAGGGGCAAATTAATGTGTCAAAATGCCAAGTGGACCAAGGAATGGAGCAGAGGCCAAACTCACGTGCACTCGCCCGTCCTTGACCGCGGGGCCATCCTCGGCCAGGCGCAGGATGAACAGGCCCATGTTGTACTCCTTTCCCCCTCTCAGGCTGAATCCAAACCCTCGAGGGCCCCTCTCCAGCTCCACTGGGAAACAGCCAGGACTCTGTGGGGAGTCAGAGGGAGAAGGAAAGAAATAGGCATGAGGCCCTGTAGGCACATTGAAACGTTTGTTTTCCTGTATTTTGAGACTCTAAACTGAATTCAACCAGCTCAGGTGTGACTGTGGGTAATGGTTTCATGCTAAGGCTAAACACACACAACATCTGTGGTAGCTCCATTACAACCGGTTTCTGTTCCTTTTGTCATTGTAATGAGAATTCAACTACCCCATAACAGTTAAAACATGAGCAGAACGATCTGTGAGACACTTCAGTGCATGTTTACACACAACTTTTCCATCCAGATCGGACAGGGCGATGATTTATTGCTCTGCTTTCGAGCACTCCATGGCAATGCCACTGCAGTGACCTGATGGATGAGTGTCCTGCTGTCTCCACTCCCTCTGGGTGGATCCCTGTACCTGGGAGTGACGACTGCCAACGACTGCAGCAGCTCCAGCATCCGACTGCACCACGTGCTTGTGCTCGGGCCAGGACAGTCGGTAAGCACCAGAAACCTCCTTCCCAGCTTCACCTTCTGTAGCTCCCCTGAGGAGAGGTGACAGGATGTGGATGTTACCTTCACAGGGCTCCCTCTGGCCAGTTCCTGCTGTTCTCAGCCCCTCTCCCCAGGCCCGAGCTCTGTACCTGTCGGTGCTGAGCTGTGCTGGCCCCAGTGCTCGGTGCTGCGGTGCTGGGCTCTGCCTGGCTGAGTTTGTCCCTGATGGAGGACCACGGTGCTCTGCAAAACAACACCAACAGTCAGGGCTTCCCCACCCCACAGACAGCACCACCAGTGCTGGAGCTGCTGCTCCCAGTGCTGGAGCTGCAGCACCTTGGGCTGAGCTGAGCTCACTCACACACACACACAGGGAGAGGATTTTCCGAGCCAGGGACACAAGTGCAGCTTGCTGGTTCCATGGAATGCAATTCTAGGAATTTTGTTCTTATCTCTGCTGCTTTTCCTCAGGAAACAACATGATCTTAACAGATCCTGACATGGACAGATGGATTTTAGCCTGTCTGCAAGGTGATAAAGGCCAGGAGGGATCAGAGCTGGTCAGATCCAGGAATTGGTTTGGATGTTTGATACAATAACATTTTTAAGAGATGAAGAACAATGTCCATTTGAGAAATAGCCCTTTGTAAAGGTAAAGGAATGAGGATCTGCAGGAGCAATGGGAATTAGGAGGTGAAGGCCTAAACTGAGTTTAAGGCACAAGGAGAGTTTGCTGCTGCCCAGGCAAGGTGAGGAACTGGTCCCACAGCCTCACTGAGGGCACAGGTTCACTGGCAGGTTAGCAACAGGAATCTTGAAGTGTTTTTCCTTCTCCAAAAAGCTAAGTAAAAATTCAAGTATCATAACCATTTAATAAAATCTTTTAACATAGCTTATTTTCCCTCCCACAGAAAACACAGTGGCTATGCACTCTATAATAAATCCAGTTCATTTATGAAAAAAAAACTGTTTCAGGATACAAAATCACTGTGCCTTAAAAGCATAAGGAGCCACAGTCTGTGCAAAAAGCTGCCTCTTAGCTAGAGCCTGAATGGCAAAGAGTGGCCCAAGCTGAACTCATGTCCTGAATTAGAAGCTCCAACTCCTTTCCCTTAGAAGGGTTAAGAAAATAAACCCAAGCACCAAAAGCAGAGATGTTCCAGCTCTGTTAGGTGCAGCACATCACTGCTCTGCTCAGCCAAGAACAAACAAGCTCCATTAAAACCTAGGAATTGTTCAAGCATCTTAAGGAAAGGGAAAACAAAGCATATTGGACTGAATTTCTCAGGTACACAAGACCTCCTGAGCTCTGCTCAGGACTGCCTGGTGCTATTCCTAGGCCATGCCTTCAAGAGGTTTTTCTCTAGAGACACAAAATGTCAACTTTTACTCCTGGTTTATCCTCCGATTTTTAATTTAGAAGCACAGGCAAGAAAAATGCCATCTGTTTGTACAAATCCTGCAGCCCTCTTTGCAGCCTGCTCCAGCTCACACATGACAAAAGCTGACAGGCTCCTGCCTCTGTGAGAAATGTTAGAGAATCTCTTCTGGCGCATGAAGGGGAATTCATTTCTGCACATGAAAAGCAAAGATCACAGGTCTGAGAGAGCTGGGAGGGAGAGGGAAGGGGACAAGGCACTGGTCTCAAAGGACTGGGGAACAGCAAACCCTGCCAGGGTTTGTGCTTTGGGAGAATGAACAGCTCCTGGCAAAAAAAGGGCATTTTGCTGTTTGGAGCTGCATCTTCCTCGGCGTGAAGCACCTGAGTGAGGCTGAGCTCTCCCTGCAGTGCCTCAAGGCCTGACTCACTCCCATCCACGCTGGTTTGCTGTGAGCTACACTCTGTTCCTGCAGCTACATCAAGGAGCATTTGAGAGTGCAGATATATTCCCACTCCAGTGGAAGAGGTTCTGCTTCTTTCTCCTTCGTTGTCACAAAAATCCTTTACATCTCACACACACCAACTGCAGCTCCCCTAAGCCACAGATTTTTCCTGACTGATCTTCACTCTGGTTTTACCACCTGCTGCTGAGGAGTTTTTTTTCCCCCCTTGCTTTGTTGAGCCTCTCCAGGTTCTGGTTTTATCTCTACATTTTGGCTTCAAATCTGTAATGGAGGCAGTTCTGACACAGAGTCCAGGTAAGGTCATGCATAAATTATTGCTAAAAACATGATAATCAGCAAACTTGTTCTGAAAACACAGTGGAAGGTGTTGCTGCCCATGGCAGGGGGTGGAATGAAATGGTCTTTAAGGTCCTTCCAACCCAAACCAGTGTGGGATTCTCTGATGAAAAGCTGCAGAGAAACAGATCTAATGCAACCAACTTCAGCTGCTTTATAAACATCACCCTGGGCAACTGCTTTGAAGTGTGTCCCTTCAAACTGGAATGAACCAGATTTGATAAAAATACAAATCCTAATAGAAAAATAACAATTTATAGAGGTCTCTCTGCTTCAAGCATTGAGGAAAAGGAACATTAAGTCTTTGAAATTCCATGTTACAGGCTGAGATAGCATGTTAAATATTTGCAATGAATGCGAAATGAGAGAATCATCTCTTGACTTCATTCACTCTCTGGCTTCAGGTATTTATTATTTAAGAGGTGAAGAAAGTCAACTTCTGGCAAAATAACGACAGGGAGTTTAATTAAACCCATAAGCAACAAGGCAGAAAAATGCAGGGCTGGAAAAGAGCTTTTCTCTTCAAATGAGTGGGTTTTACACATTCCTTATGACCTGTTTGCACAGAAATAATCCTGGAGTGCACATGGTGCTGCATGGGAACTGCCACCAAAACAGCCTCTAAAATGGGGCTCACTTTGCTGTCAGGTGACACAGCAGCTGCATGTGAGGGATCTGCAGGAAAAATCCTGCCAAGGCCTTTTTTCCACATGCTGAGACTTTTCCAAAGGGTAGTTCTGGCAGACAGAACCGTGGGATGTTTCTGTTGTATCCCAGGGATGTAGCATTAGGCAATTTGTGGGTTTTAACATGGCAGAAAGGAAAAGCTCAGGGTCTAAATGGAGAGGTTTGCAAAGCAGGAGTTCCTGCAGCCTTGGAGCAGGGACAGAGTTTCCCAGGAGCACCAGCCCCTGTGGGAACAAAGCTCCTGCAGCACCTGCAGCAGCACTGTGCAGTGGGGACAAGATTTGCTCTCAGGAGAGCTCATTTCTCTTTGACTGGAGAGTACAAGGCCTGCACAGGATGCATTCCCACATGAGCAGCTCTACCTCTCTCACCTGAAAAACCATGAGAATTTCTCTCTGCATCGTGTTGTTAAAACTTGCATCTTCTTTTAGGGTATAAACACCTTGGCAGCTGCCTCTCCCTGCCCCACCTGCCTTCAGCTCTTCCAGAGCAAGCAAATGAGCTTCCAACTCATCCAACTTCCAGGAGCTGGACTCAGTGATCCTTGTGGATCCCTTCCAACTCAGGATTTCACTCTCTTTAATTTCCAAACCTCTTCCAACACTCCATTGAAGCGAATGAACTTCAGAAGTGCTGAACACCACTCTGGCAGTGTGGTGACACCCCCATCACCTGCTGGGGCTCCTTACCTTCCTCAGCCACCACAGTGAGGGTGACCACGTTGCCTGCATCCTTGATGAGCTGCACGATGCTGTCGTGGGAGAGCTCCACGATGGACTGGCCGTTCACCGCCGAGATGCGATCGCCCACCTTCAGCTTCCCACACTGGTCAGCTGGGCTGCCCTCGATCACCCGCCCGATCTTGTGGGGAATCACTGGCAACCAACAGAGCACAGCAACACCTTCACCCCCACAGAACCACAGAGGGGAAGGGCCTCGAGGAGCTGACACATGAGGAGTAGCTGAGGGCACTCGGTCTGTTCAGTCTGGAGGAGACTGAGAGGAGACCTCATGGCTCTATGCAACCTCCTCGCGAGGGGAGTGAAGGGGCAGCTCTGATTTCTGCTCTCTGGGACCAGTGACAGGACACAGGGAATGGCCTCAAGTTGTGTCAAGGGAGGTTTGGGTGGATATTAGGAAAAGGTTCACCCCAGAGGGTGTCTGGGCACTGAGCAGCTCCTCAGGGCAGTGGTCACTGACAGAGCTCAAGCAGCATCTGGATGATGCCTAATTGTCCTCACCTTGAGCACTGGGAGCAGTTTGGGGCACCAAGAAAGATCTAAAGCTATTAGAGAACATCCAAAGGAGACTATGAAGGTGGTGAAGGGTCTGGAGGGGCCACACAAGGTGTGTGTGAGGGCACTGGGGTTGTTCAGCTGGGGAAGAGACTGAGGGCAGAACTCATTGGGGTCTGCAGCTTCTTCCTGAGAGACAGCACCAATCTCTGCTCTCTGTGACAGTGACAGGACACAGGGAATGGCTGGAGCTGTGTCAGGGGAGGTTTGGGATGAATACTGGGAGAATGTTCTTCCCCCAGAGGTGTTTGGGCACTGAACAGCTCCCCAGGGCAGTGGTCACAGTCCCAAGGCTGACAGAGCTCCAGGAGTGTCCAGGACAACACTCTCAGGCACAGGGTGGATTTTGGGTGTCTTGTGCAGGGGTTGGAGTTGGACTCAATAATTCTCAATAATTCTTGTGAGCCCCTTCCAATTCCAAATATTCTGTGATTCTCTGAATCTGTGTAGTCTCTGTGATTCTCTGAATCACAGAATATCCTGAGAGCTGGAAGGGACCCACAAAGACCCACAAGGATCACTGCAGTCTAACTCCCAGCCCTGCCCAGGACAATCCCACCATGTGAATGTCAGGTAAGTGTCACACAGATCCAGAATTGCCACAGTCATCCCAGAGAGTGTTGCTGCTCCAAAGGGTGGCAGTGCTAGCACAGGAAAAACCTGCAACTGATGAGGAATGCTTCACTGGGAGTGAAGGGAAATGCCAACTCAACAGCACGGCCTTGTCACGTACAGGGTGTTGTGCCTCAAGGAAAACATGGGAAGGAAATGGGTCACATCTGCAGAGGGATGAGAGGGACTGTGTGTCCCCGGAGTGCTCCAGAGCAGTTGGTTTTGCCACTCAGAATGTAACTTTCCATTTCATGCATCGACCCTGGAGCACTGGGTGGACTCAGAGACTATTATGGGGAAGACAGGCTGAGAAAGTTGGGGCTGTTCAGCCTGGAGAAGAGAAAGTTTTGTGGAGACCTCAGAGCAACCTGCCAGGAGCTGAAGGGGCTCCAGGAAAGCTGCAGAGGGATCTGTGTTAGGAACTGCAGGGACAGGACAAGAAGTGATGGGGAGACATGGAAAGAGGGAAATTTAGATTAGGTATTAGAAGATGTTTTTTCCCTGTGAGGGTGGTGAGGACACTGTCCCAGGCTAGGGAGGCTGTGGCTGCCCCAACTCTGACAATATTCAAAGCCAGGTTGGATGAAGCCTTGAGCAACCTGCTCTGCTGGGAGATATCCCTGCCCAGGGCAGGGGGTTGGGGCTGGATGATCTCTAAGCTCCATCCCAACCCCTGAACACACCATGATTCAGCCACACGAGACTGGGCTGTGGCAGAGCCACCAGGACAAGGCACTTACCCCCAGGAGGAGGTTTGTTCTTGGAGGTAAGGATGACAAAGCCAAAGCCTTCGTTCTCCTTGCGCTGCAGACGCACATCGTACACCTCTGGGCAGGGCTGGTTTGTGAACTCCACGCGATTCGGCCGAGGAGAGCCATTCTGGGCCAGGCCAGGCTGTGCCTCCTCCTCCTCAGCTTGCTTTTCCCCTTGCAGGTAAGAGCCAAGCAGCAAATAAGGAACAAACCACACTGCTGTTTCACCAGACAACACCAGCACAAGTGTGCGGCTTGGGGTTGGTGCCAGCATGGCGTAGCAATAGTGGTCAGTAATCAGAGCAGGGACTGGTGTCAGCTCCAAATCCCATCCAGCTCTGCCAGTCCTTGAGTCATGGGCAATAATCTTGTCTGAACTGCCAATCTGGACACTGATCTAAAAGTGTACAATCAGGGGATGGTGCCCTGGATCATCTCTGATTTGAAGACACTTATTCTAGAGACACACTGATGTCAAAGCCTGAGGCTATGACACGTGGAAGGTGTCCCTGCCCACATCAGGGGCTTGGAATGAGATGAGCTTTAAGGTCCCTTCCAACCCAAACCATTCTGTGATGCACAAAAAGCAGATTGGGTCATTACTCAATTTCCATAGCATTAGTGGCTGTTCTACCTGCAAAAAAACCTGAAGAAATCAGCCCTGAATCCTAATTTTCAGAGCATTCCCTGTGTGAGCAGTGCACATTAGGAAGCAGCAGCTTACTCCAGTCTGCTTTTCTGCACTTACTCAGAGTTCCAGCTGACCCTCCTCACTCTCAGCCTGCTCAGCCATGGTGTGCAACAATTTCAGAGCAGCTTTAGTGGATTTGGCTACAAACCCCCAAGGTTCTTTCCCCAGCTATGTGCCCTGCAGCCCCTGGGGCAGGCAGACACCTACCCCCGAAGAAGATCTTCCTCCGGACGGTGAGCAGCACTTGGCCATTCCGTGCAGCACTGGTCATCAGATCCAGGACCTGCTTGTGTGATTTCCCTTTGACAGGGACCCCATCGATGCACATCAGCTCATCCGCTGCGCGCAGCCTCCCGTCCTTCTCTGCTGCCCCCAGCGGGATGATGGCTCCGATATAAATCTGCCAGCAGAGCACACTCAGGGGCTTTGAACAGCAACATCAACTCATCACAGCACGTAATGCTTGGAATCCAGGTGAATCCAGGCACATCAGGACATTTGGGAAGGTGTTTTTCAAGATTATCTGATTGTCCAACTCCAGCAGAGACACAGCAGAGTGTGCTCTGCATGAGTGACTCAGGGGCACAATCTGGGGATTCAAAACCTTCAGGAAATCATCGAATCCTAGAATCAACCGAGTTGGAAAAGACCTCCAAGATCATCAAGTCCAACCCTACTGTGGTCACTAGACCATGGCACTAAGTGCCCCATCCAGTCTCAGCTTGAAAACCTCCAGGGATGGTGAATCCACCACCTCCCTGGGCAGCACATTCCAATGCCTGAGCACTCTCTCCCTAAAAAATCTCTTCCTAATCTCCAAGCTAACCCTCCCCTGGCAGAGCTTGAGGCTGTGCCCTCTTGTCCTGCTGCTGGTTGCCTGGGAGAAGAGACCAACCCCCACCTGACTCCAACCTCCTGTCAGGGGGTGGCAGAGGGTGAGAAGGTCTCCCCTGAGCCTCCTCTTCTCCAGGCTGAACACCCCCAGCTCCCTCAGCCTCTCCTCATGGCACTTGTGCTCAGTCCCTTCACCAGCCTCGTTGCTCTTCTCTGGACCTGCTCCAGCCCCTCAATGTCCCTCCTGAGCTGAGGGGCCTAGAACAAATAGATCCTTAAACCTTATATCCATGAATTCTGCTCTTTTGAGCATATTTGTCAGCTTGTTAAAAAGCCCAATTTGTGAAACAAGCATACACTGTGAACTTATTATACATATGATTTCCCAGACATTAGTGAAACAAAAACCTCTGTCGTTCACTCTACTTACTCCATTTTTTTAAACTGGGCCAGAATGATTGGGGAAGAAGCAAAAGCTTTTGAAAGAGCTCAAATTTACTTCTGAAAAGCTGCTCAGATGGTTCTATCCTTCAAGTTGTTTCAGTGCTGAGCTTTGGGTGATTAGATAATGAATTCAAACATTATCAATTCTACCCCCACCTCACAAAGTGCTGCTAAATATACCACAGATAAGAACATCACACACTATTTCATAGGCTCGAATCACTTTCAGATTAAATGAAAGATTAAGGATAATTACAGCCAGCACTTGTTGGAGGTTAAGCAATGGTGGGCAGATCATCTCTACACAGCACTCATGACATCAGCCCCACACTTCCCAACAGCTATGGCTGTTATGGAAACAAAACACCACAAATGCTAGAAAGTGCAACATGAAGTAACATTCTTTGGGTTTGCTCTTTTCTTTAAATGCATGTTAGGGTGGGAAGATAAAAAAGGTTAGCACTGGATCACAGCTGGGAATGGAAAAATTGAATTCCTTCACTGTAATCAGAAAACAATCTAGGGGGAGAGATTCCAAAAGTTTTTCCTCTTAACTTGACAGTGGAAGGAATGGCCCCTGACATATGGTACAAGTCTTAAGGCTTTATCCCAGAGGGAAAGGTTTGCCTTTTTGGAATTACAGTCTCCTAAACCCTGCCCTTGGAGAACCAACCATCCAGGGGTGTCTGTGCTGGCCTTTGCTCAGCTGCCTCCACTCAAGGCATTTTTCAAATTCAGAGGGAAAAGTGGGGGGAAAAGATCATCAAGTCCAAGCTCATCACACACAGGTAGCTATGAACAGCTTCACTTACAGGCTGATCTGGTCCATCCCCTCCAAGCACACGGAAGCCAAAGCCTGACTCTTGTTTTCGCAGGAAAACATCCAAATCTCTTGTGTTTGGAGCTAAGGAAAAACAACATTTCAAAAGGTGTAAGGAGCTGGGTGGGATTATTGAAGGATTATGCTGTGCTGGTGCCTTCTCAGTTGTCTCATTGACAAAACAGTAACCAGAATAATCAAACAGTCAAATCTTCAGTGACATTCTCTTTCCAAACTGGAAAAATCAGTTTTGAAAGGAGAAATCACAGCTACATTCTGTGTAAAAGTCAGTTTAACACAACTCAGAGCTATTTCCATAACCTCTGAAAAGGGCAGGTTTGCTGCAGAACTAGCTCATCCTTGAGGCCATGTCTGTGATTAACTGTTTTATTGCAAATATGCTTAAAACATATTTTATTGGGGTTTATTTTTTGTACAAAGGTGTGCCACAGCTTTCTAATTTCTGTATGAATTAGGCATTAAAATGCTTTATCCACAGGAGGTTAAGAATCTCAGTAACAAAGTCTCAGCAGCTTTAGCACCCATAAGGCAAGGAAGAAATTCCTTGGTAATTGAGTTGCAGATGAGGTACTCACGTTTATCTTCATACAGAGTCTTGGATTTCAGGTAGACTTCTGAAGGGTCCAGTTTGGGAGAGCCTGATCGCACAGCAGAGGGTGGGAAGGGCATGGGCTGTGGGATGGGATCACTCACAGCTTCCAAACTCCCTGAACTGTCCTGCTTGTCCTTCTGAAACAGCCCCAAAAACTCCATATTAAAATCAAAGCTGAACTGAACTCGTGGGTGCAAAGACAATGAACAGCAGGAAGTGACACAAGGGAATAGGGGAATAAAATTACGACCCAAGGCAGCTTTGCCAGTGGATGTGTCTGAGCAGAGCACTCAAGTCTTCCTCACTGGGACAGAGATTTCTACTGGAGATTGGGCTTAGAAAGAGGGTTTGAAGTGACTGATGCTCAGAGAGGAGCAAAGCTAGGCAGATCCTGCTGGTTGCTGACACATGGGCTGAAGTGGAGCGAACAGGATCAGGTTTGGAGAAGACCCTGACCCCTCAGCAGGCACCTGTGAAATCCTGGACCACAGTCCAGCACCGTGGGCACACACACTGCTCCACAGGCACTGCCTCTTCCCTCTGCCAAGCACATCCCCACGAGCACCAGAGGTGTTCCCTCCACGAGCTGTTTGCTGTCCCAGGGGCAGGAGGAACACACCTGGGCAGTGTGAAGCATTACCAAGCCACAATTTGTCTTTCCATGATCTGAGAGCTGCAACACTCCCACTGGTATTTCACCAGGAAAGGACACCAAGCATTCTTGTGGCATCTCACCCGAATTTATGCACCAAAGTAACTCTAAACACTTACTCTGGGCTGAAAGCAGCCTGGAAAACTGGCACATGGCAA
>NW_008667593.1:39535-50441 GCF_000695815.1 Acanthisitta chloris | reverse complement strand
CTGAACCGCAGCACGAGCAGGACAGACCTACATCTGCCCTTTCACCAAGAGCAGAAGAAAACTGCCCTGAGCCATCCAGCAGTTTGACACTTCTTGCATGTTTATAAACACAAGAACTTGCCCTTTGAGAGCAAATTATTTTGCCATCCTGCTTAATGCCACTGCACATCGAGCGCTCCGTGGGCCGCGGCACGTGTGTGAGAACAGAATGCCAGGCCCCAAGTCCCAGTTATTTTTAGCATGCCACACTGCCAGGGCCTGTGCCCTCGGACTGCAGGGATTTCTGCCCTGATTTATTCAGTGTGGGCAGCTGGATGCTTGCAAGGAAAAGGATCTGCAAATCTGATTGAGCACAGTCGTGCGCTGAACGTGTTCTCCCACCGCTGGGACAGGAGCTCAGCACTCAGCAGCAGGATAAAGATAGAAAAAAGAAGCTACATCTACATTCTGGTCATGGGGTTTTCCTAAAAGGCTCTAATTTGTGCTGTATGAGAAGTATTTTTAAAGGAACAGCTGTGTTGGAGTAGCTTGATTTATAACAGGAAGATTCATGGCAAAAATATGCATCAGTATCAGCATTACTAAATCAGAGGGTGTTTTGTTAAGCTCCAGGATTCTTTACTGGGTTAATATATACTAAAGGTGCCCCAACAGACTGAAGCTCCAAGAGTAATGAGTATCAAACCAGAAATGTACAGCTACATAGACTTGCTGAAAATAAGGATCCAAAGATAAGCATTTCCAGAAGGAAACACTAACCAGTGCATCAATTCTATGTGAGGGCTGAGAAGTACCAAAAACTTCCTTTAGAAATCCCATTTCACTTCAATAATTAACCATGAACAAAACAGATACTGCATTTTGTTTCCCTTTTAATGGGAACTCTGACAGCAGCTACTTAAGACAAAGAATTTGTGCCTGCTAAGTAGTTGTGGTTTTGCTAAAGCATCTTGTAGATTATCTCAGGGACTAAAATCCAGAGGAAATGAGATTACAGAGCAGGTCAGGGTGAACACACAAACAGCAATTTCAGGAAATAATGAGAGGACTTAAGGGACAATGTCACATTTTAAGTCATGACAAACCAACAACACTACACCTATTATCACACTAGATCTTTGCTGCATTGGTTCCTCAGTAACAAGGACAGAGACATCCATCACCCATCAAACAGCTCAGAAACCTCTGAGGAATCTTTCCTGTTTGTTAGACCAAATTTACAAGTTTATTTTGCAACCCCAAACCTCTGATATTGTCAGGTTAAGTGCATCACCAATACTCACCCCTTTGGCAGATTTAGTAGGTGAGGGTGGACCTGAAGAGAACAGAAAGTAATTTCAGTAGTAGAACAGCAAAAGTTTAAACACCATTCCAGCAATATCATCAGCACCTCCAGGGGTGAAAACACTAAGTGCTGACTCACTCTTCTTTCAGTGGCAAAGAGACCAAACCCATCACTTCACAAAAGTCTCCATTAGAATTCAAGAATGTAAAATATCCATTTCTCTTCTTGCAAGACACTGGGCAATCAAATCACCCATCAGTGCATGGGATAAGGAGACTTGTGAATTAGTCTGGAGGAATTTCACTTGCTACAAAGAAACCTAATTATTTCCTTAGCTGATTAAGGAATTGTAGCATTGATACAGAAAAAGACCTGGAGGTTTTTGTTAAGTCTCACTGGCTGAAGTGACACACTCAGGGCCACAACAGAAGCTCTAACAGCTATGTGCTGCTGGATAAATCCATTCAGCTCCCTCTGGCAGAGACACTACCCACCACAGCTCTGGGGAGAAGAATCATTCTGGTCTGTGGCTCACAGTCAATGAAGAGGTATAAATATGCAAAGGGTAATTTAGGATTTTTCTGCTATTCCTAGTGATCAGCTCCACCTCTTTGCTGATGTTTCTTCCTGTCTCCTGCAATCCCCTGTCCATTACAGTTGCTGGAATACATTTGGAGAGCCTCAGAAGACCCAGTCCATCATATGCTTTGCATTATGCTGGAGATGGTGTTTTTTGCTTCAGCACTCCCCAGACACTTGGCAGAGACAGTGCATAAACATCTCATCATATCATCTTTGAAAAAAAAAACAAACCCAAAAAAAACCAACCCAAAAGCCCAAACAGAACCCTAGCAACATGCTCTCACCCCAGATACTCAGGGGGATAAATTAAGCTTAGAAGGTAAGAGCTCAAAGACATAATGAGCTGCTACTTAGCTGTCAAACTGGACATGATTTAGGTATCACACTAAAAAGGGACTTGAATAGGTTTATAACCAACATGACAACTGTAAATTTGCTTCTGTACCTCCTCTTAAGATAAGCAGTGGCACCTCTGCTCCTACTGGGAACTGCTTGAGCACCTCCACCACCTGCAGATGAGTCAAGCTCTGCACGTTCTGATGGCAAATCTCCTTGATGACATCTCCTTTCTGCAGGCCTTGGCACCACTGGCTGTCCAAAATCATCTTCACCTTCTGCCCCGTGGGACTGTCTGCGATGGCAAAGCCGAAGCCTTTGGGCCCTTTGACCAGAGGGATGGTGACCAGCTCTGGCTGAGAGCCCCCTGAGGAGGCAAGGGAGATCCTCTGCTCCGCGGTGTCCAGGGAAGGGCCGTTCAGGCGACCGTTGACCAACATGGGCCCCATTTTCCCATTCTGGTCCAACACAACTGTTCCTGCTATCAGCTCTTGGCTGGGCACAGAAACATCTCCCTTGGCCACTGGTGGGCCATTGATGATGGGTGTAGCTGTCACAATATCCACCACGTTGTCCTCGGTGTCGTCGGGCAGAGGATAACCACGACACAAAGTCATGTTCACATACTGATTGACAGGGACGAGCTGAAACATCTGCACAACATCTGCATGGGTATGGCCAAGGACACAACTTCCATTTATGTCCACGATGACATCACCTGGTACCAAAGAGAGTTCAACAATGTCAAAACCAGAAGGGAAACACACCTGACCCCAGGACAACACCCTACCTGGAGGACATCATAGAATCATAGAATCAACCTGGTTGGAAGAGACCTCCAAGATCATTGAGACCAACCTTACCGTGGTTACTAGACCATGGCACCAAGTGCCACATCCAGTCTCAGCCTGAAAACCTCCAGGGATGGTGAATCTACCACCTTCCTGGGCACTGGGCAGTCCTCAAACTAATAACTAGGGGTTGGGCTATTACCTCTTGGCTATGTGTTGCCAAAGAGCAGAAAGGATTTCCTCTTCGCACTTATTCTATTTCATCTCAGTGTGCTAAATACACAAAGTTTAATCTGCAGCAGATTTAACAAAGGCCCTGGGAGGTGGAGCAGTGCACGCACACGGCTGCAAGCAGATGTCTTCCACTTTAATTCATATTGCACAGAATCCTTAAACCCAATCCAGAATAAATCGGATTTTTTTGGGCCTATGTTTATTTTAGGACTGCCTGAACTTAAGCTAGGATTGTACCCACACACATTCCATGCTCTTACACTGCTGCCACACGTGGCTGAGAATGGATTTTCCAAGTGAAGTGGAAGTTCAGGTCCCTGTTTTGGGTTTGCATCAGTTTGATGTGAAGCTCTGTGTGTGCAATGCAATGTTCCCAGCAAACAACCAACTTTATCACTGACAGATCTTACTACAGGAGTCATGAACAGGGAAAAAAATACAGGAATAACTGCACATCTTTTAACTCCAACTCTGCAACACAGAGTTCTGCAGGATTTGTTCTCAGAGAGGTGGAAAATGAACCATATACAAACAAGTTCAAACAGTGTCAGACACCAAACAAGAAACTGGTTTTGGAAGTAAATAGCATTAAACCATTCAAAGCATGAACTCCTCTTAGTCTTCTTATCTGAGGATTAAGAGTTTATGTGATACATAAAGAAGCATTTTGCCTTTTCTAATATGCAAACCAGATGTTATAGGAGGCTTAGAGGTAACTTAACACAACTTAACAGTGAAGGAGTGTGCAGGGACCCTCATCCCTCTCCCTTCCTCACTTGTCCATGTCACACAGCTTTGCTTCCTCATTCCTGCCCCAGGCTTTTCTGCTATTTTAATATTTGCTGTTATGATTTTTGGCAGCAACAAGGCAAAATACAGACCAGGACTCACACTATTTATACTTTCTGTATAGAGAGGGAACAAAACCCATTCTGTGAGCAACCATGAAGCCAAAACTCTTAGCTAAAGCAGTTCTGAAATCTTCAGAAGTGTCCTCAAAGTAGATTTTTCAGCCACTGCTCTGCACAGATCTTCCACAACTCTGAGAACTATTTCACTGAGTGAGGCTGTGGCTGGAGTCATCCAATCTCCTCTGTGCCTCATGCTGTGTTCTCTAAAGCACCCCAGGAAATGGAAGTTTGGAGAAATAATACTTGACCTGGAGCAATTCTCCCATCTTGTGCAGCAGGTCCATCTTTTAACACATTCTTCACCTGGAGAAACTCATCAGGCCTGTCCCCTCCGATGATTGTAAAGCCAAATCCCATGGTGCTTTTTTTCAGGGATGTCCTTATAAGTGCTCCAGTGAGCTGGGATGGGTCACGAGTGAAGACAGACTTCCCTGGTCCTTTTGTGTTATGGAACAGAGAGACAGGAAGGCAGGAAACCAGGGTTAGTTCTGGGATGGGTTTGGTTTGTTTTTAAGGTGACACAAAGGTTAATGATTTGTTCCTCTGCAGCAAACAGGGCAGAGCTGCACTCAGCCCCCAGCTGAAGGCAGGGAATGGGGAACTTAAGGGGTTTTTGGTACAACAGAGCTGGATCTAAACCTCCCCTCACTCTTAATCCTTGAACACCAAGCTTAAAGTTGATGTGAAACATAAAAACAAGGTGTGGCTTGACCTGCATCTTCCAGGTGGGACTTCTAACCCTCCATATATCCCAGAGCTGTTTATGACAACCAACTTCAGGACAATGAAAAATGATTTAAAAGCAGACTTTGTGTCTCCAGTCAGTTTTAACATGAAAAACCAATTCAAACAACCTACATATCTGAGAGGGCAACACTGCAATGACCAGCAAAAAGACAAGGCTTGGTGAACATCTGCAGGAAAAGATGTGCCAGAGAACAGAACCTTCAGAGCTACCTGGTTTGGAAGTGCCAGCATCAGTCTGTCCGAGCTGCTTTTTCCTTTTGGCTTCCAATACTGGGTTTTCAAACTGAGTTTTCTGGTTAATGTGACTGCAGAGATACAAAAGGTAGGTCACGATTTCAGCAGAAAACATCCTATCTGCCAATACAGCCAACCCCACAAGAAATATTTACAAACACCATGTTTATTCTCTCAGGTGAATGCTCTGCAGCAATGAACAATAAACTCTCATAATCAACACTGAGACGTGTTTGTTCTTTCAACAACTTGATTTACTTTAAGGGCCAATACAATTTTACTCCCTGTAATTACCAGGTAGAGTAGTAAGAGTTTAGAACTGAGCAAACCTGATTTTTCTCTTGACCCATCTACCTGTAATGTTTACAAACTCAGGCATTGCCTTTATACTAGCAGATGTTAGAGCAGAACAGCAGAGTGGGGAAAAAACCCTGTCAGTTTGAGCACAATTTTAGTACTTTGGCTTTGCAAAGTCAAAATGTTACCTTGTTCTCTGAAGGTAAAATTTTCAACTCTACCAATTTTCCTCTCCACAGCTAAAGAGAGATTTAATTTCCTCTGGCCTGAAGGAGATTCAAAGAGCTCTCACAGCAGTTTAGTGGTTATTTACTTGGCTCTTTGGAGACAGCAATGAGCTAGAAGTTATTTTTGCTCTTTTACAGTTATCAGGTGCCACTCTTAAATCAAGTGACCCAGTTTTTGATAAAGCTAGGAAAAAGGACATCAGCTCATTGCCATTAATAAATTACTTTGGTTGCTGCTTGGTTTTCCTCCCCAAATGAAACACACTCCAGTAAGTTGGTAGGGTCACACCATAGATTGTTCCACATGCCAGTGCTGCAGAATTCTGTGCCATGTGTTCACTGCCCCCAGAACTGTTTCTGCTGGACATATTTAATACCTTCATAGAGTTGGGATTGGAAGAGACCTTAAAGCTCACCCAGTTCCACCCCCTGCCAAGGGCAGGGACACCTTCCACTAGCCCAGGTTGCTCCAAGCCCCATCCAGACTGGTCTTTCATTGCATTACAGCCTATACTTACTCTGATTCAAGCACTTCATTATTTCCTGCTCAATTTATAGTTCTGCCAAATCAATAATTAGCACTTACTCGACATAATATGTTCCATATTGAGGGTCTTCTATTTTCTCCCATCCATATGGAAGCTCTGCAATCAGAAAGAGCAAATTCTCCATTACAGTGGAAAACTACCTGCAAATAGCAGAGTTTTTATAAAGGAACACAAGGACAGGTTATAGAGTCCTTAAAGATGAGGAAAATACAGGCCCTGTTTTCTTCCCTGATGAAGGATATCAGCCTGTTCCAGGGAATCTGAAGCTCTGCAACTCTCACTCTCTGTTCCACCAGATGATGAGACTTGTATTCAATAAAATCACACCACTTTAGATGTATAATAAACTTAAAGACCTGTTTGATATACGTACTGAAAGTTACATGCACAAAGCTTTTTTTAGTGGTAAGACAGTGCTCAGCAGGTCCTGAGTGCCTGAAGGGGCTAAGTTACCACAGAGCTCAGACTACTCCAGTTTACTCTTCTAGTTATCTTGACCATGGCTGGGCAATCTTGGAAGGGGACAGGCTACTCTGAGCCTGCCTCAGCTTTTGGAATATTTCAGGCATTTGCTGAAGACAGAGCTATCTGATACTCTTTTCTAGCTGACTAAATTGCCTGACTCTGTAGGAAATGGCTGCAGGAGTTGCCTGCAGCCAGTTGTGAGCTTGACCTGTAAGTCCTGAAGCAACAGCGTGAGGTGTTGAAGGGAGCCAGACTGTTCCCTCTAGTTCTGCACTCAAATCATGTCACATGCAATAGTTATAATCAGCAATATCTATTATGCCATATCCTCTTTATTAGTTCTCCATTCCGATACTTTTGGGCCTTCTCCCCCTGCCACATCTCACCAGCACAAGAGTTTGCACTGACATCTTCACTCCTGTGCAGTGACAGTCACTGGAAGAAAACATCTCATTCCCTGCTCAGGAATGCAGATAAACCCTGGATTCAGCCAGATTCTACTACTCCAGGGACAATACACTATGGACTTTCCCAGTCTTATGTAAACTCCTATTGCCACCGAACTAGGGATGCTCAGCCCTCCACTCCCTGCTCCAGAGTCACCTCTACCAGCATGAAGCTTTTACCACAGCAGTAATGGATTGTATCCAGCTGAGATAAACTCAGACATTTATCTGTGACAGGTGGCAAATGAATTCTGAACATCTTACCTCCATCTTCACAATCTTCAGGAGCTTTGGCCTTCTTACAGAGCCGTGGATCAAGCCACGTGGTCGTCTTGGTGTTGTGGCTGTGGAGCAGAACATGTGCCATTAAAAGAAGACAACTTCCTCAGACTGAAGAAACTTTGCTTTACTTCAAGTATTTATTCCCATAGGGAAACTGTAGCGTTCAAATAACATGTATTTGTGCCTCAGTCACATCATAAAATGCTCAGAAGAAAAGGCAACAGTGATGCTCAGAGGCACCAACACATTGGAGACTCTCCAGGACACGTGGGAAGTGTTAGAGGTACAAACCCTCTTTCCTGCCTCCAAAAAGCTCATGTGAAAAAACAGCTGTTTCTACCTGAAAAGAAAAAATATTTTTAGCCTCCTCATATGCTTAACTCTCAGGCTGGTTCCTGTTTCATTTTTGCCTTAGAAGTCATAAAGGAAGCAGCTCCACACGTGCACACGAGCTCTTTTCCTATCCTGGACTTTCATCGGGGCTATTTGTATTTTCAAACATGCATTCCCAGCCAAGGGGCATGAGCAGAGAAGAAAGAATAAACTAGGTCTCACAGTGCAGAGAAATACGACAGAGTTAGGAACTGCAGTGATAGGACAAGGAGTAATAGGTATACATTGAAAGAGGAGAAATTTAGATTAGATATTAAAGAGTTTTTTCCCTGTGAGGGTGGTGAGACACTGGCACAGGTTGCCCAGGGAGGCTGTGGCTGCCCCAACCCTGGCAGTGTTCAAAGCCAGGTTGGATAAAGCCTTGAGCAATCTGTTTTAGTAGGGAAATATCCCTGCCCAGGGCAGGGGGTTGGGGCTGGATGATCTCTAAGCTCCATCCCAACCCCTTAACATATGAAACTCTAAATACTGAAGGTTTCTATGTTCTCCTTCACTCAGCAATACCCACCCAGCTTTGCACTTTGTGAGAGACAAAACTCATCACAAGCAAAGTGATTTTGCAGGTGGAACATTGATGACTACCAGTAAGGAAGGGAACAGTAAATATGCTAAATTTCATAAAGAAATAGAAGCAGTAAGAGCAGCAAGATCAGCAGGCAGCAGAGCAGGCTGCAGCCCAGCAGCACTTCCCTACTCCAAGGGCACAGCAGAGCCTGCCTGGTGTGGGTGTACTCACTCAATGAAGTAGATCATGCCAGTGTCTGTGTAGGCCATCTCCCAGTTCTTGGGCAAAGGTTCCAGAGTCTCATCCCTTGACAAATAGTTCCTGAAGTCCATGTTGCTGCTGGTCTGGTTGTAGCTGGGAACAGGTTTCATCCAGTCAGGAGAATCTGAATGTTTTTCTTTGTTTTCTGCAGTTGTTCAGGGAAAGTGTTACAATTTGTCAGATGCTTATGCTGTTTCTCACAAAGAACCACCCTCTGAATCTGGCTACGAGTGGATGTCAAACACGTCCCTGTGTGTGATGTGCATTTTTCCACTTTTTTTTTTTTTCAGCTGTGAACTTTGAAAAGCTGACATGAAAACACTGAACTCTGCTCTTCCCTTGCCAAACAGAATTAACCTTGTATTATGTGTCTGAGCCTACCCTGAAAAATCAACGCTGGCAGAACTCCAGCCTGACTTTGTTGCTGTTCCTACAGAGAGAACAGTGTTTGCAATGCCATAAAACAACCCCAAAAATCCTACCAATATTCCTCAAAGCACCAGAAAGAAATGCAGGGAAGACCCAAGCTGCCAGTAAAACAAACAACACCCTCCTACAAGGCACAACAAGAACAAGCTCCCAAAAAAATCCCTGCAGAAACCTTTAAGTGGAAACCTCCACCCCTGAGTGCTGAGGTTATGATCACTACTCTCCGTGACATGATGATGTCCATGACCTTCACCCGACCACCAGCCAGGCCACCAGGCCACTCTGTGGTGTTGCCAGCCCTGAAGCTGGCAAGATTAGGTCAGGTCTGGTCAGTACAAGTCTGTCTTAAACACTCACACACAGGATCATCTGCAAATGCAATGTGACAGCTTCTCTCCACCATCAGTTCTTCCCCCTCGAGATGAGTAACCATGACAGCCAAAGGAAAAGGGCATCCTGCCAATCTCAGAGAGGTCTGGCTGGACACTGCTCCAGCCCCAACACACTTGGCTTTATTCCTCTCCTCAAGCTTCCCCTCGGGTGGTTTCAGGTTGTGTGATAGTCCCCAAACCAAAATCATCTGAAAATTTTACAGTCTGAGCTAGTGCTGCCCCTTAAACCAATCACTTCCCCCAAATCTCCTGCACACAACTCCTGTAATCGCCTCAAATTAAGCAGTAACATTTACAGGGTATGAATTCTGCTCTGCAAAGGAATCTGTTATTTGAGAGTGGATAAATTTTTCCTTCCTGCTCATGTAACTGGCTGAGCCCCAGCACCACATGTTCTCCACTGAGCAGTGCATTTTATGATGCAATTGCACATCTGGCTGGGAGAACAGCTGGTTCTTTTTAAAAGATCATCTCCAAATCGAGGAGAAGCACCAGCCTGAACACAAACTGCCTTCAAACTTCACCAGAACTAAGCAAGCATGAATGTTATTTGTATCCTCCGTAGCCATTCAGACAAGACTTGAGGGAATTTCTCCCCTTGTCAACCAACCTATCCCTCCGCTGCCATTAACTGCTTCCTTCTCCTCCTCTTCCTCCTCTTCAGGGAGAGAACTTTCCATCCTTTGCATTTTGCTGACGGATGTGGTTCTTTTCCTCTGCGATTCAGTATCAAAATCATTGTCAAAAAGGACTTGATCCACTGGATCAGGCTGGAAGGGACTGGGCTCTGCCGGAGGCTTCGGAGTGCCGTAAAAATTACCTGGGAATGGGACAGGAATCAGGATCAATAAAGCACTGAGACTGCTGAAAGCACTGGCAGTGGCTGTGAATGTTTTATTGCCCATGTCATGTGTTCTGGGGAAAGACTTAACTGTGACTTAACTCCTTAAGGAAGACATCAACACTATCAAACTCAATCAACAGGCAAAGCCTATTTATTCCTACATTGACTTTTTGCAGTGGTGCTATGAGAGATCAAAAACAAGAGGTTTGGTTCAAAACTTCTACCCTGCCACAAGTTTTCTGGAGAAAAAGATGGATTTGTTACTTTGCCTGGAACTCACTAATGCTCCATAAAGAGACTTGGGGAACAGTTTGAGGGAAGCAAAGCAGTGAAAATCAATTATTCTTACTGTATATACTAATTAACAGAGTAACATGCAGCAGCAGCAACACTAAAGGCAAAAAGCAAATTAATTTTGTAGAGAAACATCAAGTATCTATTTACATAAAAACAGCTAACAAATAATTGATTTTAAAGCCTACAATTTTCTCCTGACAATCCACTTGCCAAACAAAGCTGTTAATGTGGCATCACCTCCAAAAGATTTGTACTTGAGAAAAAAAGAACAGATTAGATTTTGCCTTCAGTATTTGAATCTCAAACACAAAGGAATCATCTGCTGTTTTCTAGAAAAGAATTTCAGCAATTGACCTCTCTCCTGACTGCTCATATGATTTTTATTAGGGAATTGAGCACA
>NW_008667593.1:0-39510 GCF_000695815.1 Acanthisitta chloris | reverse complement strand
CTGCTGGGGTAACTCGTGGTGCCTGGATATGGTTTTGACCATGAAAATAAAATAAATAAGAAACCCTTCTGCAAATATCAGTGAGGGCAAGGCTCAGAGTGGTGACAGCCAGAAAAAAGGGCAGCTAAGGAGGGGGAAAAAAAAAGCACTAGTTTAGCCTAAATTTGCTTAGGATATTTCCACAGACAGGACAATGTGAACAGAGTGTGGGACAAGGGGAACAGGAGGCAGAGTCTGTCACAGGATCATCTACTTCAGACATTTTCTTCTCTTTTTTTACAATATTCTTCCCCACCACACTTAACACAACCAATTTGCTCCAGATTTGGTCTAGCACTGGTCAGTTTTTCATTGGAAAAGGCTTTTTTTTCCCTGCTGGCTCCGAATTCCCTTTGCCTTCTGCCCTTTTGATGCATGGAGAACATGGCTCTGCCCTCTAAGGTTTACACAAAATTGACTGAAATCTGTTAAAAATGCACCAGGCACAGACAAACCTTCCCAAAAATGCGACAGGGAAAATAATCTGATGGCATTAAGGCTGGTTGAAAGGACAACCTGTGATTTAGTAGAGAGCTTTAAAACAAGATCACTCCTCCTCTTCACAGGTAAACCAAAAACAGACTCCTGTTGCCACTCTGAGAATACAATGACCACCAAATGGGCAGAAAAAGTGGCACCACAGGGAGCTGCACCTGGATTAAGATCCTGGACATGAGTACTGGGTCCTTATCCCCATTCCATTAAACATCACCAACATACCATCATATGTTCCACTTTCTAGCAAGGCTCCACTTTCTTCCAGTGCTTTAAACTGCTCAACAGGAATGAAATTATAGTCTACCCCAGGGACTTCCCCATCTCTGGGAGCCCTTGTAGTGCCTGCAAAAGACAGAGAAAACATTCTTGTAAGATATTTAAGTGCTGCCTGTTACCAAATGCTGCCTGCTGTACAGCTCAGTGAAAACAATGTATTTTTGAACCTTATACAAAGATGATGTCATTGCAGTAAGAGTGAGAACAACTGGTGAGCAAGTGAACAATAATGTATAAAACTAGGCCAATAAATTACATAGGAACAACAACCCAGAGGAGAAAAAAAAAGCTGGTGGTGGTAATTAGAGAGAAGTTTTATGCTCAGTGAACCAAAAAGCAACTTCTGAGGCAGCTGAGGATGTCTGGGCCAGGCAATCCCAGTCTGGGATCTGCTAAAGTGCTGTGGTACTTTATTCCGACCCAAATCTAAGGGTGCTGCATCTCTCCCTGCTTCCATCAGTCCCAGCTCTCCAGTTTGCAATGAGGTCAGTGTGACTAAGCATGTTTGATTATGGGCCACCAAATCCATAAGCTAAGCACAAAACTCATTTTTTAACCTTCCAATTGAGAGGGTAATTCAGCCCCACACCAACCCTTGGCTGTGGGTCAGTGTTTTCAAAGTGATCAGTGAATTGCTGTGTTAATGCAGAGGTTCTCAAAGTGTTGTGGCTATGAATATCAGCCTCCCATAATTATAGCAGCTTAATTAAAGCTCTCCTGGAAAGGACTGCACTAGTACATTACTACCTAATGGTATTTTAAAGGCATGTGTCAATTTTGTTCAGGGAACAGCAGGAACAAGAGCGAGTAAATAAAAGATAATAATAGTGAAATGCAGTTTAAGAAAATCACAAACTCTTGGGTGTGCTCAGTACAGTAATGATGTTAAAAAGAGAAGAGACTTCCTGTAGAGACAAAAACGTTAGTTGACAAACTTAGAAGTTTTCAGTGCAGTGAATGTTTTGAAACAGTCAGTATGAGCCTTTTTGAGCAGTGAGGGAAAGGATGATTCTGTGAAAACTGAGAAAAGAAATGGCACAGAAGGGTGGAAGCAATGTCAGGGTATTTGGCAGCTGTTGGGATGTCCTGTTCCTTGAGTGGTGCTTCCTATAAATGTCCAGGCCTGGGAGCAGGAGCCTTTAGGCACTTGGTGGAAGGCAAACCAACACTTGTGCTGGTTGGACCCAGAGATGCCAGTGAAGGGTTGGAGCAGTAGGCCTGGCACAGCTGATGAGACAGGTCCATCCAGATTCTCTCAGTCATTAATTCTTGCTGTGGCACCACAGTCTATCCATGTGCTGTTCCCTTCTCCTCTCCTGGTCATGGATTCACTTGCACACAACTCCTCTTGCACCTCTCCTGCCAGCTGAGCTGCTCTGCCTAATGCCATGACCCTCCTGAGGGCTCAGTTTCCTCTCTGTGCAAAAACCCAACACATTGACCAAAACCAGGATGTGTCTGCACTGCCTGATCATGCTGAGAAGGTTTATTTCTCATGGTGTTCTACCAACAACTGACAAACTTCTGAAGATAAAGCACAGATATTACAGAAACACTCTGAGTTGGGAGTTCTGAAGTTGGTCTGTTTTTCAGGCCATATTGGCTGTACCAATTCAACACAACTCAAGAGAAGAAATTATTCTAGCGAAGCCACTTTGAGAAGCTCCTGCTGCAAGGTAGAACTCTAAACCAGAAGAAGAAAGAAGGAATTCAGATATGATAAATGCTGTGGCAGGGACAGATCAAATGAGGCTGATCTTTACATACTTACAAGGGATGGTTCTCAAGTAGAGATTGTCTCTGATCACTTGCTGCAGTTTGTGGTCTATGGAGCCCTTCTGGAACTGAAGGCTCAGGTAGTGGCGCAAGTCTTTGTTGATGACTTTTCCTTAAAAAAAACCAACAACAAAGGAGAAAAACTTGTAAAAATTAAGCAGGATCTCACAAGAATTGTGTTTCACTGCCATAAATGTTTCAGAAAAAGGAAGCAGTGATGAGACTTGGGTTGATTTACATGTAATGACCTGAATGGAAACATATTTTATGCTACCAAATTGTAGAATCATGGAACAATTTGGACTGGAAAGGACCTTAAAGCTCACCCAGCTCCACCTCCTGCCATGGGCAGGGACACTTTCCACTAGCCCAGGTTGCTCCAAGCCTTGTCCAGCCTGGCCTGGAACACTCTCAGGGATGAGGCAGCAGCTTCTCTGGGCAACCTGTGCCAGTGTCTCACAGGGAAGAATTTCTTCTGGCACAGTGATTTTAAGCAGAGCTGAGTAACAACCATCCAACCTCAGTGTCTCCCAAGCAAGACAGTCAAAGTATTCAGGAATTGTTTGGTAATCAATACAATGTATGAAAATATAAAACCTGTTACCAAAATTAAAAGTCTCTACAGATAGGAAACTATTATCACTGTATTTTGAAGCAGCTTCCATTCAATTTACACCTACTCACTAGTCACCTGAGCTCAATATTTTGTCACATGGGAACCTGCATTCTTGATATTCTAAAAAGAAAATATTTCCTTTTTAAACACATTGCATAATAGAAGAGAGTTGGGGTTTGGTGTTGTTTTTTTTTTTAACAATTACTCCTTTGCAATACTTCTGTCAGGTATCATTAGTGAATCTGTCACATCACTGGTGAACCACAGCCCCTTCAGCACACAAATAACTGAGCTCTTGTATTACTGCCTCATCCTTCTGACAGGAGGGTACAAACCAATCTTTTGTACCCTGTCAGCCTCCCAGAAAGCACATTAAATAGGGTTCAGTGACCTTGGTAAATTTAAGTTACGTGCTGCAGCAGAACACTCAGGGCTTTAGGGGAAAAGCTCAGCCTTTGCCTTCAACCCCCAGCCCAGGAGATGGCCAGCAGCAGGAGAATGCTGGTGCAGCACAACAGCAGGGACAAAAGCTGGAACAGACAACTGCTCCTGTTGAATTACGTCACCCACAGGTTATGAAATGCATAAACCTGCCCCAGGAGCAGTTCTGACAGGAGCCTTTGAAGCCTGTCAGCTGCTGGGATCACCTCCAACAGGGCACAGACCCCCAGAGCCCTCGTACAGCTCGCTACACCTTCAGCCCACGTGGCTGTACCTACAGAGGAGGCAGATTTGGGAAAAGAGCCAACAAACCTACACCACCACAACCCTCCCACCACTAACCAGGTCTTCCCAACCACTCCTGCAGAGTTGGTTGTGGCACATTTATATTTTCCCCAGTTAAGGGCAGATCACACCTTGTACTTGTCTCTCCAATATGACCTCAATGACCACCACTCACCACCAGCAAATGAACTCCAACTGACACCACCTTCCCTCCAAACAAACCACAGGATGCTGAAGAGTGTTTCAAAGTGGAACCAAGATTACCTGTCAGCCCTTCAGAGAGGTCTGTGCTGTCCACAAATTAACCAAACCCCCAAACAAAACCACCCTAAGCCCCCAAGCAAAGGGAAAAGCCCCAACACAGGCAGCACACCCAGCACTGAGCAAACGAGGTTAACTTCTCACCTGCTTTAACACTGTAATTTATTTTACAACTGCATTCAAGCCCACAGAAAGCATTTTGCAGTGTTGGGACAACACCACAGCACTGTCCTCGTGCCCA
This sequence comes from Acanthisitta chloris, assembly GCF_000695815.1. Taxonomy (NCBI): domain Eukaryota; kingdom Metazoa; phylum Chordata; class Aves; order Passeriformes; family Acanthisittidae; genus Acanthisitta; species Acanthisitta chloris. The sequence goes on along the minus strand of NW_008667593.1, from coordinate 35,077 downwards.
TCCAGAGTTGCACAAGCAATTCCCATAACACAGATACCCCCAACTCCTTCCCAGGCATGGAACATTGCAGCAGCTTGGCAGCCCCTGGGGCTGACACTGCCTGGAGTGATGCCAGAGATCCCCCACCTCAATTCCCTCATTTCACCATCATGAACTGTTCCTTATAAAACTTTGGATTTGCATCCTGCAGCATAATGAGCAAAACATGTCACAGAAAATGAAAACAAATGGGGTAATCTCCAGCAAGAAAAGTATTTTCCGTTCGTTACTACAAATCACTTTATTGTTTGTAGACAAGATGGTTTCTCAACATGAAAAAAATGTTCTACTACTGAAATGGTTCATCCATCTCCCTGTCAAAGGCAGATCCATAGCTCTGCACTTCAGCAATCCCAGCATATTTCACTTAGGCAGATCAATACACCCATATTTCACTCAGGCAGATGAAGCTGGTCATTAGCTACGCTCAGAGTCGGAAAAACTTGGCAAGAGGTGAAAATCTCTGCTGGATGTAGAATTACAGAGACTTTATTTACTCACTGATCTTCCCCTCTTCATGTTTTAAACTTTAAGAGCTTGTAAACCCTTTCCAATAAATATCAACTCAGTTAAAAGACAAAGAAAAGGCAAAGCTAAGGATACACTGCCATTGAGGGGTTAACATTAAAACCCTAAAGATTGGACCATACTGAGACCAAGACAAGTAAATTGAAGATTGAAAGGATTGCCTGGGGAAAACAGAGGGAAGTCAAAGACAATTGTAGGCAGAGGGAAAATGACAGAGAGTCGTGGAGAGAATGGTGTGCATTAGAAGGCAGGAAAATAAAGAGTGAGGATGCTTCAGGCAACCTCCTGAGCTTGCTCCACGCAAAAGGCAGATTATTTCCCCTCCAGGAGCTGAACATGCTCCTTTACATTGTTTCATGAGGCTTTTAGGAGAACCTCGTGTATGAGCCTCTCTGAAATGACCTCATAAATGTCGGGTTGGTGTTTGTTGTGCTGCTGAGCTGTCTCTGAAGGATGACACAGGCAACACAGGGACCAGTCAAGAGGAATAATGTACTTTATACCACTCAGGTTCTGCAGGATGAACAGGCACAAGCCTCTTGTTTTCAGTTTTAATTTAAATTAACCAGGAAAGAACTGTTTAAACGAGGGTATGCACGCTGCAGCTGGGTAAGGAGAACTAAGGGACTGCAGAGGGAAAAAAAGGCTCGAGTACCACTGCAGCAAAACACAGAGCTGTGAAGGACAGAGGCAAGAGTGAGTGACAGGGACATCGCCAAAACGGGGGTGGTGGTGTCACAAACTGAAGTTGCCTTTCCTGCTGTACCTAAGAAGGACAAAGAACAGCTATTTATACATCCAACCTCTCATGGAAACACTCAAATACACACGTTGCAGCTACAAACAGAGGAGCATTGCCATGGTGCTACTAGAAGTCGACACAAACCCCATGTCTAGATGAGCAATGCTGGTGAAACAGCAAAGTTCAGTGTGGAAATATGCAACTGAATCCCAAGAATTCAATCTGTGTAGTGCTTATGTTGCTGTCTGGTCATAATGTCACAATTCCCTCTGGCTAATTCTGCTGGTATATGGAATACTGGTGACATCCCACACAAATCACACATGAAGACCACGTGGAAGTTCTCCATTGCATTTTGATGCACATTTTATGCAGAACAAGTCACAACTTTCCAGAGGCATGGCACGCTGTATTCCCTGCACTCCCAGGGAGCAATGCCTGAAGTTTCCATGCCAACACCTCCTGGAGACAGTGGCAGCTACAAGGAGCTGCAGGGCTGATGGGCGAGTGAATAAGTAGATGGTGGTTTTTCTTCAGACTTTACAAAAAAAACCCCAACTCTACCGTTCATTCTAAAAGCAATTTTTCAAAGTAGCAGTTTATTAAAAGCATTCTGCATCCCTATTAAAGGATGTAATTCATTACTGGAGCTTACACCTTCACTGTAGCCTTTGGCACAAAAATGTATTTTAAGGGAACGGATGTGAAAATGGAATCACATTCCTCTTGGGGAATGTTCTTGCGGGAAGTGTTTAAAAACCTGACTGCAGAACCCACATGCTCTGCTGGTGAACTGAAGAGTAAAATCCTCTTGCCATGGGCAGGGACACCTTCTACTAGCCCACACTGCTCCAAGCCCTGTCCAACCTGGCCTGGAACACTCCCAGGGATGGAGCAGTCACAGCTTCCCTGGGCAACCTGTGCCAGTGCCTCAGCACCTCACAGGGAGTAATTCCTTCCCAATATCCCATCTGTCCCTGCCCTCTGGCAGTGGGAAACCATTCCCTCTCTCCTGTCGCTCCAGGCCTTATCCCAAGTCCCTCTGCAGCTCTCCTGGAGCCCCTTGAGGCACTGGAAGGAGCTCTAAGGTATCCCTGGAGCTTCTCTTCTCCAGGTGAACACCCAAGCTCTCCCAGCCTGGCTCCAGGGCAGAGTTGCTCCAACCCTTGGAGCATCTCCATGGCCTCATCTGGACTCTCTCCAGCACCTCCACATCCTTCAGATGTTGGTGCCCCAGGGCTGGATGCAGCACTGCAGGTGAGGTCTCACCTGAGCAGGGCACCCCTCACTGCTGCCCACACTGTGACATGAGCCCAGCACCCAGCGAGTTCTGGGTGCCAACACACATGGCTGGGGCACATCCACCAAACCCAGTGCTCATCAGCCCAGGCAGGGGCACAGCCCAGGGCTCTGCCCAAGGCTCGGGGCTCGTCCTGCAGTGATCTGACGCCACCTCCCGGCGCCCCCGAGGGCACAGAGCAGCCTCGAGTCCTGCCTGGAGCTTCCAGGGCATCCCCTAATTAATACCCTGTCCCCCCAAATCCCCTCACCCCCTCCCCGGTTGGGTTTAAACACCACAGACTGGAATTAGCACAGACCCAATACCCTCACACAATTCTGTTTTCCCATGGGAACGCAGCAGTAAGCAGAATTCCATCCTGCACACTCAAAATTCCACGTGTGGACAGACTCTCCCAGTGTGTCCACAGCTCCGCTCGGCTGCGCCATGTGTTACGTAAACCTTGGCTGCCCAAGGACACCCTGACCATGAAAATTCCAGGGAAACACACATTAAGGGCTATAAAACAGCTCCATGGCTTCGCTCACAGGCTAACAGAAATTATCAGGGTTCACCAAGTGGAAAACAGTTCCTGTTTAATTAAACTGAGCTATCAATACACAGCGAGATTAAGAGATCTCTGACGTGACTAAGCAGAAGCATTTAAAGAAATGTTCAGCTCCACAAGGCAGAGATGTTAGGGAACACAAGTTATAATTAGTGTGTAAGATAATAATTCTGTGATATTCCTCAGCAGTTACTCAGGTATGGTAAGTCACACAAGTTCCAGACCTGAAGATGTGCAGTCACTGAGCACAATAAATGATTTCCAAGCATGCAAGAGAATCCCGGAATGCAGAGAGTATGGAAAAGCCCAGCAGTGACACAGCTCTCAGTGTGTACCTGCAGTACTTTACCTGCAAGTTCTTGGGCACTGAACAGTTCCCCAGGGCAGTGCTCATGGGCAGAGGTCATGAGGAGTTTGGACAATGCTCTCAAGCACATGATGGGATTGTTGGGGATGTCCAGTGCAGGGCCTGGAGTTGGACTCAATGACCCTTGTGGCTTCCTTCTAGCTCTGAATATTCTGATTCTGTGACACTTCAGTACCTGCACAGTGACACTGGCAAATACACACCTAATCTCCCAGGTCAAGGAACAGGTGGGAGGTTCAAAGTAGTTCAATTCATATAGAAGAGACAGCAACAATTTGAGTGTCCAAACCAGACTGACAGCACCATCCAGCAGCTACTCCCCATCCCACCAAGGGCTCCACAACACATTCCCACTCAACACCTCCCTGTCCCCCGTCCAGGTAACCGAGGCAAGAACCCAAGTTTGGACTCTGTGGAAAAAAGAAGCCCCAGGCCAGTTTGGAAGTCGAGATAAGGACCCATCTGGGAACAGAGATCCTGGTCCTGTTACAGCCTCAGGGTAACTTCTGCTGATTCCCTGAATAACTGCAGCTCCTCCAAAGCTCCCTGTCAGGTGAGGCATTACTTCCCAAGAGCCACAGAGTACGGAAACGGCTGTGTCCTGTCCACAGGGCTCAATAAGCACCTCCAGCATCCGGCCATTACCAGCTGCTTTGGAGTTAAGTCCCTGCAAGGATGTTCAAAAGACCAAAAGCAGATAATCATCTCAGGAATGTGACATGCACTTCTGCTCGCTTGCCTTTTAATGAGCCTCAAACAGCGGCAGGTCCACACTGCTCTGCTCCCAAAGTCTAAATTAATCACGTCTTTTGCTTGCCAGACCCGACACAGAAAAGGCCAAACGCTGACTAATTCAGCAGAGACTCTCCAAAGGGCCGTGGTGGGCAGAACTCTGGCTCCCACATCAGAAGGGCATCTTGATTTGCTGTATCACTGCTAGGTAGTGACATTTGTCTGAAACCAGCAATCTGTCACAAGACACAGATTCTCCCCTGACAATGAACAGAACAGACAAGGTAAAGAATGAAACTTGATTTCCTAGAACAAACGTGGGAGAAGAGCCAAATACATTAGCAGCTTATTTTGGGATGTGAAATGCAAATGATGTACTTTACAAAGACAAAATTTCAAAAAAACCCCCAAACCTTACATGATTAAAAAGCATGAGAATAAAAGAGAGAAATATGTATTTTATTCTGCTCTGTCCATACTCACAGACTTCTCAGCTCCTCCCTCCACCCAGGATCATTTGTAAAGCTTTGAGGTGAGAGCAAACCAACAGATGTCAAGAACCAAACTACTGCAATTACCAACACTGTTATCAGTTGAGGAAGGATCCAGGAATTATTTAGGAAAGCTGTTTGGTGAAAGAAATTCCTTAAGAAAAGGAGCCAATGAGTGCAGATACAACTGAGCTGGACTATTTGGGAATACAGACAGGTATCAAAGGAGATATGATTCAGAATAGTGCTGTGAGGAGAAAATATTTCCAAGTAAATTTCAAATTCCTGTCTAACAAAAGCTGTCAAACATTCACCAACAGACTCTCACTGAAGCCTGCTGGGCTGTGTGAAATTCCCTCGACTAAATGCCTGTGGAGAATGTTTGACTGGAGCTAGACCAGCCAAGATGTTTTCATTAAGTCATGCTGAGCTACACAAGTGTCCCCTCAAAGTAACTCAGCCAACATGGAACTGGGGGCTGGAGCCACTGGCACAGGGAAGCATCAGCTTTGAGAGGACTGCAGGAACGGCAGAGCAGACCCAGGTTTAGGTGGTGAATGTACAGGGATGAGCAAGAGGCTCAGGAACAAGTGGAGCAACCAGAGAGGGAGAGACACAGCCTCACACGACATCTGTGTGGGCAAAATTCCAATCAGTCCTGTTATACAGCTCTGAGTTATTCCAACACCTGGAAAAAACACATCATAATGAAGAAAAAGGGGCATTTGAGGAAGTACCAAAACTTGCAGGCACCGGACAGTTCTAGAGAAGTCCTTTACCCTGTTCTTCCTTTGAGAGGAGCTTTTGTATGCAGCCCTGCCAAGCACATCCCAGCTTTCCCAAAGCTTGGAGGACATAGCTATCCATCTGCTTTACTTTACCATGTGTTTTAAGAGCATCACAAAGACATTTAGGAAATCATTGCCTTCCTGATGCCACTGTCCTATGGAGAGAGATCCAGGAGAGGTTCAGTCTTGGGGTGGGTTTTGCAGTTGAACCTGTGTGCTCTCAAGCTGTCCTGCCCACAGTTTTCCTGTGCAATATATCCAAGAACTGGACATCTGATCCTAGAGGTTAAAGAGAGTTTGAACTATGCTCTCAGGCACATGGTGGGATTGTTGGGAATGTCCTGTGCAGGGCCTGGAGTTGGACTCAATGACCCTTGTGGGTTCCTTCCAGCCCTGAATATTCTGATTCTGAGACACTACAGACCTAAAGTAGCTACATTTACAGGACTAGGGTTTACAAATCCCTACCAAATACACCAAGGCACAAAGTAATGACACCAGATCAACCAGTTCAGATGAGAAGTCCCAGAACACAGACAGAGGACTGGAGGAGCCCTCACCAAGGAGCAGAAGGGCCTGCCCGAGCAGCACAGAAGGAATTTAATTCCTCTAAGTAACACACTAATCCATAAACTTTTCACTACAATAGCAAATCTTGCTTCTTTGTACTGAAGAGAAATCGTGGCACAGAGCATTTGCAGCTTGCCCTGCTGTGAAATAAAGGTTGTTAAGTGGCTAAATGTTACTAGTGTCAGTCTGCTTTGAAGAAAATTGAATTAAGGATCTTTCATGTAGCTGAACTATGGCTGTGTCATTAAAGGCATTCTGCAAATTTAGAAAAAGTAAAGGCTAAGTATGTCAGATTCACATAATTACATTAACACAGATGCAGAACAATTCATGGAGGAATTTCCATAGTCTATTGTAGAGAAAAAAAAAAAATCTCAAGGCTCTTCACAGCCACAATAATCCATTAAACAAGACTCATTTACTAGCTGAAAAATATTACAAAGGTTTACTTTGAAAGGCTTTTTAATTGTAGTTTGCTATATGCTGCCTGATAAATTCTTGGTAATATATTCCTATTTACAGAAATTATGGTAGAGATAAGCCCTACAGTATTAATAAATCGTTTACCAGAGCACTCAAAACACTGGCAGAGTGTTTACAGTACCACTGAAATAAATGAAAACCTGTTTATTCAGATGTAAAAAATCAGGTTGCCACAAACCTCATTACAGTATGTACATCCCAGTTCACTTGGGGGATCTTATATTTATTAGGGACACAAAATACACTCAGAAAACACTAATAACTATGAATTTTGGTTTTTCAAGCCTCCAGAATCAGATCACTCAGGACTGAAAATGATCAGAGGAGTGTACAACACCAGCCTTTACAGGATAATGCTGTTAGATCCTCAGACAAGGTGGTGACTGATTTGGGGAGACACATTTCTCAGTCCTCATTCTTGAGCATCCCAACATCCTGTGTCCTTGAAATCTTACAGGGCTGGAAATGTAAGAGGTGATTTAGAGATGATTTTTCCGCTTTAGAGGTGATTCTTCCCCTCTACTCTCCTCTGGTGAGACCCACCTGGAATGCTGCACACAGTTCTGGTGCCCTCAGCATAAGGACATGGAACTGTTGGAGCAAGTCCAGAGGAGGCCACCAAGTTGCTAAGAGAAGTGGAGCATCTCCCCTGTGAGGACAGGCTGAGGGAGTTGGGGCTGTTCAGCCTGGAGAAGAGAAGGTTGTGTGGAGACCTCAGAGCAACTTTTCACTCTCTGAAGGGCCTACAAGGAGCTGGAGAGGGACTCTGTGTTAGGAACTGCAGGGACAGGACAAGGGGCAATGGGTTCAAACTGAAGGAGGGAAAGTCTAGGTTGGATGTGAGGAAAATGTTTTCCCTGTGAGGGTGGCGAGACACTGGCACAGGTTGCCCATGGATGTGGTGGCCGCTCCATCCCTGGTGGTGTTCAAGGCCAGGCGGGGTGAGCCTTGAGCCGCCTGATCTAGTGAGGCGGCGTCCCTGCCTAGGGCAGGGGTTGGGACTGGATGATCTGTAAGGTCCATTCCAACCCCTAAATTCTATGATTCTATAGTCTAGCAGTAAACCAACCTACTGTTGGCAAACCTCTGCAACACTAATTTGGCTTTCTGTTTGCCTATGAACTTGATCATTAAAGCATTTCAAGTTCTGAAGATAACTCAAACATGCTTTGGAAGGCACATCCCCAAACGACCTTTGGGAAACACAAAAGCATTGGCAAATCAGGCGTCGTTTATTCCAAAACCACTCGGAGCTGAGATGGACAAGAGGTGAAATGTAAACAGTGAGAGCCTGGATGCAAATCCTTCAGGGTTTTATTTTTGACAGTACAGAAACAGCAAAGTCAACTGCAACAGAAGCCTCAAGAGTGTGAATCTCCATGGCTGGGTTCCTGATCTCCCATGAAAAAAAAGCTCTTGTTTAGTGCACAAGGGAAGGGGAAAGAAAATATTGGCAGAACACAGATGGCATTAGCTGGAGCCTTTCAGTGCCATTTGGTTGGTGAATGAAAATAACACTTGTTACCAGCTAACACTTGTTAACCACCTAACATAGATGCACCATAACTGGCTGAGGCTTGGAAGTGAAGAATGAGGATGGAGTGACAGGACAAGGGGGAATGGCTTCAAACTGACAGAGAGTAGGTTTAGATCAGGTGAACTAAACTAGATGACCTTTAAGGTCACTCCCAACCCAAACCATTCTATGATCCAGCACTGTGAAACTAAGAGGTTTTTAGCCTTCTACCACCTGAGCTCATCCCCAAAGCTCCAGAGCACAGAACATCCACGGGCAGGGTGGGAGGACACTCCCCTGCACCCACAGAGAGCAGTTCTAACCATAACCAACAGCTTTCCTTTCAGCAACCTAAAAGGACAAGCATCACTCCCAACCCAAACCATTCTATGATCCAGCACTGTGAAACTAAGAGGTTTTTAGCCTTCTACCACCTGAGCTCATCCCCAAAGCTCCAGAGCACAGAACATCCACGGGCAGGGTGGGAGGACACTCCCCTGCACCCACAGAGAGCAGTTCTAACCATAACCAACAGCTTTCCTTTCAGCAACCTAAAAGGACAAGCATTCAGCTCACACTCCGGAACACATTCCAAGCACGGACAGCCTCGGTGAAGCTCAGTGCAGAGCTCCAGGCAGATGTCTGTCCCTTCCCTCCCATCTGCTCCTGGGACACAGCCACAGCTCCACAGGGCACCCGTGGCCAGCCAGGACACGGCAGGACAGGGTCAGGCATCACTCTGGAACTGAGGGAAAAGTTGGAAATTGAGACCAGCTGCATTTGCAAACTCGTATGTAGGGCACCAACAGAGAAAGGCTCCACCAGGCTCAGAAACGAGGAGCATTTTGCAGCAGTACTGCTCACTTACACGACTCCAGCACCATTTTGGGAAGAGCTATTTATCTTTTCAGTCAAAATAAAGTATATATGTTTAGTGGGATCAACATGAAACAAAATATCCATGTAAAAAACCCAAAATATGAGCACACTGAGAGCTGACAAGAAAGGTTGGCAGTTACTGGTGGACCACACAGTTCATTATTTTTCAGCAAATGCTACTATTCTTCTCTGCATTTCATTACCTCTCTAGACATTCTCAGCCTGTGGGTGATTTCCATGGAATGACAGCACTTTCAGTTGGTTTGATGCCCAGCATTGGTAGCAAAAGAGCTTGCACAGCCTAATAAAATTGCCTGCAAACTTAAGGATTCTTAAAATGAAAATCCTTTTGAGTAAAGTAGTTCAAACTTCCAGGCCCAGCTCCACACACAGCAGTATCAGATCTGATTACAGTAATACACTGCATACACACAGAAATCCATTAACCATGGGAATACAGTCGGGAGAATTACCAGTGGGTAGGGTTTGCTCTGATAATGCCAAGTATTTTAATACTCCGTTATTAAATAGGAGAACAGCAAGGCACAAAGGCCTGTGCAGCTGTTTCTGATACAAGATCAGACACTGAAGGAGATACGAGCAGAACTCAAATAATTTAAAGTAATGAATGGGTTCCAAATAAAATGCAAACATAACCATTTCCTTCAGCTTAACAGGGAGGAAGAAAAATGCAGAAGAACTTTCCACAAGAGAGGTTTGACCTTTTATATTATAGCTGGAGAGTTTCTTCTCTTTGATTTGATATTTTCTTGAGAAGTGAAAAAAAGCCCTGAACAGATCAAGAATCTTTTGCCTATTGATAAAGATCTGTTGTATTTTCAAGAGATATTTTAAAATTCTGTTCTTCTGCAGATCCTTCCCCACATTTAGGGAGGCAACACGTATCCTGCTTAATTCAGGGAAAGATGGAGCATTTTACAACTTTCTGAAACAACTGAGACTCACGGCAGAGAATTTGGTATCAATTCCCGTGGGGCAGTACCTAAAAGCAGAGCCACACTCTGCTCTCAGCTCAGACTGCAGTTTGCATTTTGGTACCATGAGGATTAGTAGGTGAAGTGTCTGTGTGGGCAGTCACCCCTGAGACACTGCTGAGGGTACCCCAGGTGAGGGTGTCCTCCTTGCAGGTCAGCGGGGAGAGATGTCCATCCTTCCATCTGCACCACCTGTAGCTGCTGCTTCTCACCTCCACTCTGCTTGTCCTCATCCTCCTCATTTTGTAGCACTTCCCACAATACTCCACCTGCCAACACGGCCCATGATTTCCATCTCAACTCAGACGTGTTGGCACTGATGGTAAAGAAGAAGAATCCAGACAAACTGCACTCTGTGAGCTTCTACCACGGCCAGGTTTGAGACAAAGACAAGGATTTACAGGGATGTCTGGAAAGCTCAATGAATCCTGAGAGCTTGAAACACCTCATGAGATTTGCAAGATCTAACTGTGCCTCTTGAACTAAGAGAGAGACACAAAGTGTGAGAGGCAACGTTTTTTTGACACCATGACAGGAGATGAATCAAATACACTGAGCAGGATGGAATACAGAACCATTAAGGTTGGAAAAGACCTTCAAGACCATCAACACAGCAGCACCACCACGTTCACCACTAAACGATGTCCTCAAGTGCCACATCCACATGTTTTTTGGAACACTTCCAGGGATGGTGAGTCCACACTGCCCTGGGCAGCTGTGCCAATGATTAACAGCCCTTCCCATGATAAAATTTTCCAAATATCTAATCTAAACCTCCCCTGGTGTAACTTGAGGCCATTTCCTTAACATGATCCAACGCAATCAACACACAAGGGATGGAGCTGGAACAGCAACACACCAACAGCCTCAAAAACACTGGAACTGTGTTAGAGCAATCTGAAGGGTCAAAACAACAATTAGAACTTGTAATAAACAAACACGTTTCAAAAACCCTTAAAAACACAGGGTTGTTTTAATAACAGCACTTTATTAAAGCTTCCTAATTATGCACTCCAGGCCTTGCTGAGTTTTAATCACTGTGTAACTCCCTGCATTAGAGGCTGTCTGGGGTGAGCAGTATCTGTTGCTGCAACACTCGTACTGTAAAGTCAAACACAGACATTACAGCCATGAAATCAGAGTCCTCTGTAGCTGTGACAGGTTGTAATAACACATAAATCATTTAGCCTGCTCTTAATTGAGAAGTGGAACACCAAAACAAAGAGAAGGAACCTGAACAAAGGAGGTGATTTTCCTCAGGCTAACTATGGCTTGTTTTTCCTGATTTATAAACAACCTTCCATTCATTCCCTTAGATTCACAATGCGAGGTTTTTAATTTATTCACACTAGAGAAAATGATTTACTGAGACAGCAAACAAACCCATTTGGTTTGGAAAGCACAATTAACATATCCAACTGAACAAAATGTTACTCGAATCCCCAAACTGTTCTAATATTAATGCTTCCCTTTGGTAATCTGCAGCTGATGTGCAAATTAAACTTCCTGACACTGAGTAAGCATTATTGCATGGCCTACCCCAAGCAGGGATTTCCTCCCAGGGTACCTGTGCAGCTTCACCTGTCGCAGTGTTTGGCAGGAGCTGTCAGGCCTCGTGTTTATCCTGACACAGCATCACATTTCAGCCACTGACGTAGGGACGACATACACAACATACCAGATCCCATTGCTTAAGCAGCTCTACACAGTGACACATTTCAGTCACATCCCCAAAGAAAAATGTCCTTGCAGCTGCTCTGTGTTACACAAGCGATTTAATCTGCTTGGGACTTGGCACTGCTTTCCCAGCATAAGGGGACGTGTTCACATGCCAAGACCTTTTTAGCTTGGATTTTTTTTTTTTGAGTGTTCTGATTAGAATAGAACTTATGCAAATCACAGACAGGTTTATTTTTAGCCTGCTTTCCATAGGAAGCAAGACATGCAATTACACTCTGCATAATTTCTAGGCCCACTAACCTATTTCAGTCTGGAGTTTGGCAGAGCAGGAGCCTGACAGAGACACACTATCGACAGAGATGCTGCATGTCTGTTCTCCTGGATTGGACAAACCTCTTAGGTGACCACTCAACATGGGCAACAAAAACATTCCCAGCAGAGGTGTCCATGAGCAGCAGTGCTTGGTCCATCACAGCTGGACCCATAAACCCAAAACACAACAGTATATTAGGCTCTCCAATACCAGCCCCATCCCAAACATCTCTGCTTCACATCACTTTCAAGTACAACAGCTCTCGTAGCATTGTGGTTCATTTGCACACACTGGCCCACACAGAAATGTCACCAAAGGGTTTTTGGGCTCCTCAGCCCTCCCTTTCTGCAGGGCACCCTAAGCTCCAGCCAGCACAGGGACCCCCTGGGCACACGGGTAAAGAAGCAAATCCTGCTCTGACAAATAGTCATTATGCAGCTTTTATGAAGGAATTAGAGCTTCCTGAACCGGCTTTTCAAGGAGCTCAGGAAATCCCAGCACTGCCAGCGGTGGGCTGCAGCATTCCCAAGGGAGAGCTGGTGCTCTGCCAGGGAGAGGCAGCTCGGCAGAAAATCCACAGCTGTGGCTCCCAAGGACTCCCAGGAACTTGGAGACACCACCATCTACACATGCCAGGTCAGCACTGCTCTGATCAAACCCCCAGATGTGCTGTGTCACAGCAGTATTGACTGGAGACATCTCACAGTTTAATGGGAAAACAACTCCCCGCAGTGCTCCCTGCACACCAGAGTCAGCGAAACCCCTGCAACTCCAGATGTGCACTGGCCATGACTAATGGCAGTGCCTGACTCACACGGTTCACACGGCGATTCTGCACCAAGGATGCTTTGCTCAGCCTGCTACAACATCCCAGGACTGGGGCACAGCAGTGTGCAGCACAGCAGCCCAGTAAGAAGGGAGGAGAGACAACCCTGTGCCCCTGGTTGTCTGCACTGATACCCAAGCGCGAGCACAGCTGGAAGGAAACAGATTCATGTTCCTCAGCTCAACACATTTCTCAGCAACACCAAGCTTGGAACAGAAAAGTTTCAACACTGACATTTTCAAGTGCTAGTGCAAACAGCACTGCAACTCGTGGCTTGCCTAAGTCACAGTGTTTTCATGCAAATAAGATATGAAAAAGGATTTATCTCAAAACAACCTACAAACTAGCATTTAGTAGCTTTTGTGGTTAACCTACACCCTTGAGGAATCTTCACAGCATTTAAAGTTGTCCCCAGAACACCTCTGAGGACACACTGAACACCCACTGCAGGTTTACTGTGTGGGTACTCAACTCAGTGTTAGTACACTGTAAGCTAAAGGTAAGAAAAAAGTCACTCAAGACCCACCAACATTGTTCAAAATACTTTCTAAAATCTTCCAGTTCACAAACTAAGGTAACTCTTTCTTTCACCTGTGTGAAGATGTCAGTCCAGTGCCTTTTCCATCATTTATCTGGCACTACATATACATGTGAAAAGCTCAAATAAGGAGCCAGGAGACTCACCCCAGCTGCCTACAGGGCCCAGGACCAGCAAACCATCTCCAGAGACACCAGGAAGCTCCTGCCTTGCCCATGCTGATCTGTCACACCTATGAATCTCACTGGTGACACCAAATGAATCCAATTCTGTTATAACCCAGTTCTGCAGGGAAGTTTGTGGTTATGATCTTTCCAGCACGCTGCTGCCGGAGTAATCACGCAGGAGAAGACCATTTCCCTATGTGTTAAGTTAATCATCATGCAATATTGAAAATGAAAGGAATTTATCTTTCTGCTTGCACAGCATATCCTATTATTTCATCCCCATTCGTTTAATGAGATTTATTTTCAGTTATGGCACCCAGGATTTTCAATTAGCTATGAAACAGTACTTTCTCCGAGGAGAGCACGTGTGAGGAGCTGGATGCCAGCACAGAGGAACTGCTCAGCCTTTGGGAGGCAGCTGCTTTCTAGTGAAGTACAAGCACGAGCTGGGCTTGCCCAGGCAGTGCTGGCATGTCCCATCACAGCTCTTTGCTGCAGGAACCAGGTCAGAGCAGACAACCTGGCACAACAGCGTCGGGGACGGACGAGCTCCGGAGCATGTCAGAGCAGACAACCTGGCACAACAGCATCGGAGACGGACGAGCTCCGGAGCACGTCCTGGGAGTGGTGCAAGTCAACCCCTCTGACAGCCACAGCTCTTTCCAAGCACTGGCAGGGGCAGCTGTGTGCTCACCTCCACCCTTTGGCACAGAACTTTGAATTTCTAACAAACTGGGGCAGGTGAGGCTGGCAGACTCCTCCTGATCACCGACTTGGAATGCTGTGCACCTTCCCATCACCACTCCACAGGGAGACAGTCTGAAACCAACTGACAGTCTATCACCTGAACAGCTACTCTGGAACTGTACAAAGTCCCTTCCAACCCAAACCACTCTGTGATTCTCTGAATCCCAATATTGTATTTAGTAAACACACCTTAGAGCTACTAAACCCCCTTATATCCACGTGCTAAACAGCAACGTTCACGATTTACATGATCCCTCTGTATTTTCTCTTCACACTATTATTACCTGTGATAAGCAACTGGTGAGAGAAGCACAGCTGTGGTGTTTTGGGGGGCAGCAGGGGCACGAAGGGCATTGAAGGGGTAGAAAGGGAAGGATGGTGGTGTTCACAGCCCAGCACACCTCATTTATTTCTCTAATGAGCAAACAAAAACAGGCATTGCAGAAGAGCACCATTCCAGAGGGCAGAGGCTGTTGTAACTGCAGCCACAGCTCTAAATTACATAGCCAGGAGGTCAGAATGATCTTTATCTTCCTCCTTTGCACTCACTCACCCATGGATACAACAATGGCAATGCCACACCAGAAACACAGTTAACCTTAAGCTTTAAAGGTTAATTTTACATAGCTGCACATCTCTTTTGTGAGCTGTCAGTGGCCAAACACCTTCACACAGCAGCAGGTAAAACCCCTCAGCACTACTTTCCTTTATGGACAGTTCTAGGTTCAGACATCCGTGGTGTGGCTCTCCTGTCATTTAAATCATGACACACCTCATGCTTACACAACAGAAACGTTATATTTTACTACTAAAGGGTTAAGGACATCTAAAATCAGTTCAACTGACCTTGGTGTGACTTACCACAACACAGTCAGCTCTTCAGTAACACAGATGGTTGAACTGCTGTTGCCAATGTTTTAAGCTCAGAAAATGCTTCTTTTTTTTTCCTAAATTATTATTATTATTTCCCCATGCTGTGTTTACTGTTTTACATATGCCTCTGCCTGCCAAGGAATTGTTAACTAATCACCATGAGATACATTTTGTTAGCACACAGCTGGGTACTTGGTCATGCAACATCTGCTTCTCTGCATTTCTTCTCATTCTTATCTAGCAGTAGTTTGCAAGGAAACTGTCTCAGTGGAGGATGTCAGTCAGTGTGTGAAAAAAGAAGCTGGTAACTAAGAGCTATTAAAACATAAACCTTTAGATTAATAATGAACTCATAGAATCAGAGAATATCCTGAGCTGGAAAGGACCCCCAAGGATCATGAAGTCTAAATCTTGGTCTTGAAGAGGACACCCCTGAAATCACACCATGTGCCTGACAGCATGACTAACAGGATGGACAGCCAAACTTGAAACAGGTAAGAGACATTCCCATTTCCTCCTCACAAGCTTTTATTAAAAATTGCTGCAGCCTAAAAGGAGAATATAACAGGAATATGATCATAGAATTGTAGAATCAATCAGGTTGGAAAAGACCTCCAAGATCATCAAGTCCAACCCTACTGTGGTCACTAGCCCATGGCACTAAGTGCCACATCCAGTCTCAGCTTGAAAACCTCCAGGGATGGTGAATCCACCACCTCCCTGGGCAGCACATTCCAATGCCTGAGCACTCTCTCCAGAAAAAATCTCTTCCTAAGATCCAACCTAACCCTCCCCTGGCAGAGCTTGAGTCTGTGCCCTCTTGTCCTGCTGCTGGTTGCCTGGGAGAAGAGACCAACCCCCACCTGACTCCAACCTCCTGTCAGGGAGTTGCAGAGGGTGAGAAGGTCTCCCCTGAGCCTCCTCTTCTCCAGGCTGAACACCCCCAGCTCCCTCAGCCTCTCCTCATGGCACTTGTGCTCCAGTCCCTTCACCAGCCTCGTTGCTCTTCTCTGGACCTGCTCCAGCCCGTCAATGTCCCTCCTGAGCTGAGGGGCCCAAACCTGAATGATGACCTATCAAGAAACGTTTGTGCAACGTTCAGAACATCTGCATTTGAGAGACTGGCAGATTAAAAAAGGGCAAATAACCTATTAATTATAAGGATAAATCTGGTTTTCATAACCAGAAGTTACTAAACATTAAAGAAAATTCACCTTTTCATTGCATGAACCTCTAAGCACATAAATCTGGTTTTCATAACCAGAAGTTACCAAACATTAAAGAAAATTCACCCTTTCATTGCATGAACCTCTAAGCACAGACCCCAGGTCAGTTCTGCAGCAGATTCAGGTCTAGGAGCCACATGTTAGTACCTGTTCACCCATGGAGAGGTTGTTCCACGTGGGAAACACCATAGCTGTTATTTCCAATTATTTTTAACTCCACAACAAACTTCTTCCACTGCTTTATACTATCGTCTAGAACTAGTTGAGGCAGAGAGAAAAAAGCAGACAGCAACTTCACAGCAGCTTTTTTTCACTCCATCATTTCCAGCATTAAAACAAGTCTCTGTAAGCCATGTACAACCATCCTTGGAAAACCTAAACCCATCTGGTTTTACCAAGCCCTGAAGGGCTGTGGCTGCACTCAGGTATAAATGGCACATATCACTCATGGACAGCTTCCAAGCCACCTACAAACCTTTTGGCCAAGAGGGCAATAAATGACCACAAAAACCCACATCAGCAGTGAGCAAGAATCAAAGTCTAGAGAACAGGGCAGCAAACAACTGCTCCCCAGCAGATGTCAGTGACAACTGTCTGGACTGAGCTGTTAGACCCAGTGATTAACTTCCACCAGTTGCTTTCGGTTTCAGTTAACACTGCCCAGGGAAGTGCTGGAGTCACCATCCCTGAAAATGTGGATGTGGCACTTGAGGACATGGCTTAGTGGTAAGCATGGTGGTGGTGGTGCTGGTTGATGGCTGGACTTGAAGGACCTTTCCAGCTTTAATGATTCCATGATTCCTGAAGAAATTCAGGAGATTGCTTACAGCTGGATGCTGCTGCCTTTGAAACTTCATGTTTGCCCCCTGAAGTCTGGCACTAGGTGGATGTTGTAAGCAAAACAATGATGTTTGTACATGCCCTGGGACAGAAAGGGTCCTTGGTTACAATAATAGAAGTTTCCCCGCGCTTGGAGCTCTCGGATTGCGGCGCATTCCGCTCGGGAAACTCGCCAGGCAGCGTCTTCATGCAGCTGTCTCCAAAGGCTGGAGTCATTTATATCTGCTTAAAGAGCTCACTAAATTCAAGACTGACACAGAAATGGAATTCTCACAAGAAAGCACTTCAAATAAAAAGACAGCTTTGAAGGCAAAGCCAAATCTAATTTCTGTTCTCAATTCACCATTAACCAGAAGGAGGATGTGGATCTACACCCCAGCAGGAAAACCCAAACTGACAGCACGGGAGTTTGGTCCTGTGTTTATTGCATCATTCCCTTTTCTGTCATCCTTGTCTGACCACAGAGGTCCTGCAGTAATCTCTGAAACGCTGTACTATTGCCAGAGCACAGAGCAGATATTTATTACCCACAGTATCACAGAATCATAGAATCAACCTGGTTGGAAGAGACCTCCAAGATCATCAAGTCCAACCCACCGTGGTCACTAGCCCATGGCACTAAGTGCCACATCCAGTCTCAGCTTGAAAACCTCCAGGGATGGTGAATCCACCACCTCCCTGGGCAGCACATTCCAATGCCTGAGCACTCTCTCCCTAAAAAATCTCTTCCTAATCTCCAACCTAACCCTCCCCTGGCAGAGCTTGAGTCTGTGCCCTCTTGTCCTGCTGCTGGTTGCCTGGGAGAAGAGACCAACCCCCACCTGACTCCAACCTCCTGTCAGGGAGTTGCAGAGGGTGCTAAGGTCTCCCCTGAGCCTCTTCTTCTCCAGGCTGAACACCCCCAGCTCCCTCAGCCTCTCCTCATGGCACTTGTGCTCCAGTCCCTTCACCAGTAGATCTTATTAAACACTCCTCACACACAGAATACACATGAACCTGAGGGTAAGAGTTTGAAAAGGTTACATTTTTGTTTGAATACAAGTATATGATATATATACACTTTACCAATGTAATAAAACATACAGCTAGAGGATGAAAAACCACCTCACACCTACGAGCATAAGAATTACATCGAGCAAATCTGACACCAGGTACCTGTCCTAACTGTGTTCATCAGCCACAAACTGGGACTGGAATGTAGTCCAGATCCTTCCCGATCTTACTCATCATATTGAGGCAGAATCAGGTAGGAATTACATAGCTAACACTTGATTGTTACTAAACAAATCCATTTCAATTCCCAAAGTCACCCTTCAGTCCTCACTGGCAGTTACAGAGCAACAGCAGGGAAAAGGAACCAGACGTCTTGCTGTTCAAATACATCATGGGATGAAACAGAGATTAGCTTGTCTTTACCTGCCAGTTTGAATTCTTATTAAGGGACTAACAGAGCTCTCCTGAAGGCACTGTCAGAGCAATCAGGTGAAGCCAAGGCTGTGCCTGTGTGTGTGCAGCACATCCACACCTGCCCGGGGAGCCCAGCACAGAGCACACCTGGAGGGTTTCCAGTGCCACGAGGGTATGACTGGAGAGGGGCAACTGCATCACTTGCTGCTGTGAAAAAGAACCAGCAAGCAGGCTAAGAATAATCTATGCACAGCAAAATTCCAAACATCCTCTGCTTCTCAACCTATTTAGCAGCAGCACCAAGGTCCAGCTAAGCCTGCAGGCAACTGCTCGAATTTCCTGTGTCTGAATCAGATGCAAGTTGTTACTTCAAAAAGCAGATTTTATTTTTATCTCCACATATTTGCAAACATAAGAAAAAGCCCTGCACTTTGCATTTAAAACTTACACTGCCAGGTAACAATGAACACAAATCTTAAGAGAGGGCCCAGATCTGTGTCCCAATTTCAAGTTCTTTAGATAAGATAGAAAGTTCTGTCAAAGAACTGGGGTTTGGTTTGAAAAACAGGTTTTCCTTAATCCCCAACATCTCTGCAGCCCCACAGCTCAGGAAGAGCACCAGACCTCTTAAGAACATAGTTCAAATAGCAAAAAAAAAGCATAAATGTATTTGCCAAGAGGCAATAAATAACAATTTCAGAACAACAAATTTTATGCCGCCTGAGGGTGATTCAACAAAGCAGAAAGTGATTTAAGTCTTTTTTCTCTTTGCTGCATTTCACCCACCATAAGAAAAAGCAGCTCACAGAAAGGACTTCCTCAGGTAAAAGCCCTTTTACAATTCCTACAGCATGACACTTCGCATTACGGATCGGAGTTTGATGCCTGAATGGAAGAATATCCTATTTTTAGTAGACTTTTTCACTGGGGGAACAGTTGGTAGTTCTGAATACTTTGGAGCTTCTCTGTGGATATACTATACTCACTTGTGTACAAACACAGATCCATAAAAAGCTTCACAAAGATCCCAAATATCCCATTCTTGGGGCCACCACTGCCTCTATAAGAGCTACTGCCACTTCAAATTCCATTTGAAACAGTGTCCAGCACAACAGCTTGAAGAGTGGCTTGTCCACATGGCAGTTTTCATGTTCATTCCAGGTTCCCCCACCTCTGCAAAGGCCAGAGGAAGCTGAGAACCTCCTGCTTCCAACCAGACACACCTGTCTCACCTCTATTTTGCTATGGAATTTGAGCTCAGATCAAACTGTTGCATGGCCAAAGTTTCTCAAGTCTCTGCAAATCACAGCACGGTGACAGTGTTCACCAGAGAGTTCCAATTCTCAGTATTTGGGATAAGGAACCACTGGAGTAACACAAATGCTTCCAACACTTCTTTAGGAGGCAACTGCCAGCTCTGGTGTCAGACAACTTAGATGGGAAACAGCCTGAAATGAAGAGCTCTACAAATCACTCACCTTTGCTTATGTTTAAAAACGTGCTAAGAACATTGTTTCAACAATCAAAAGTAGCCCTGACTTACAAATATTTGTAACTCCTAGTTCAAACGACAGCTGGAGTTTCAGCAGACCCTGACACCCATGACAGGGACATGCCAGAGGCCACTGGAGCTGTGCCCACGGGACATCCCACCTGCAACCTGGTCTGCCCAGGGAGAGAAATTTGAGGATATTTCCAGCTCAGACACCCAAACCTGCACCTAAGCTTGCAGGTGATGCTAATCCTTACACATCTGGATGAGCTGCACTCCTGCTGGCACAAGGGAGAGGCCCTGGAGCAGCACACAAACTGTCAGCACACTCTCACCACCTCCTGCAAGTTATTTACTAAGGGAGAAAGATCACTATGACATATGCATAAGGCTCCTCAGCCACCAAACTAAGTGACAGGGAAGCATCCCCAGTGTGGTACCTTATGGCTGAGCAAACAAATGTACCTTTTCCCTTAAATTCCTTAATCCCACAGTGACAAAGCAGCAGGAGATTGAGATTTCTGCTCTAACCCCAAACCTCATTTTGAATCTGGACATTTTAAAGGGGTTAAAAGATGTCCCTGGCTAGGGAGGACTCACACACCTGAGATATTTTGCAGAACAATAGGATATAACACCCAGTACAGTGTAAACAACTTCACTCCACTGCGTTTATTTGCTGTTCTGATGAACATTAAACGCCCTGCCCTAATGAATTCCTTTAAGTACTAGCAGCATCTCCTAATGAGCATTAATTAAACTTTTCCAGCATCTCTACCTTCACCAGAGAAAAGTAATTACTCACTGCTGTCCTACAGAGAGGGAAATAAAATCCACAGGATTAGGTTTTTTTAGCCTGAGTAAGTAGGGCAGAGAGGAAAGCTGCAATTTAGAGGCAAGTTGCTGTAGTCCGTAATTCCATGACATGAGCAATACTTCAGGCCCTGGATTGAGCAAAACAGTTTTGCCTGCTGCCTGTAAATAAACCACGAAACAGGGTTTAATAATAGCACCCAGGTCTGTCAAGGACATAACTATTTGTCTTTTTTCAAAATTCCTAAGAGGACATGGCACAAGTTGTTAGCTCAGCTGTTCTGCATGGTTTAACCCCAGCTGCACACACCCAGTGCCAGTTCATCCCTTACCCAGCAGGGAATATGTTCAAAAATACTTTATCTATATATATGGCCTATTAATGCTTCTATAATAAGGCATTTAAATAAAGTACATGCATGAGTGGCACCTGAAGATGTCAGATCTGAAGTAATACAACCACTGAATCATCAGAGAATGGTTTGGGTTAGAATAATGGGCAATGACTTTTAGTTATTCATCCAAAACTGGTTTATACAGCAGAGATCAACTCCCAGTATGAAACAAAACCACAGCAATGTCATCACACTTATGTCATGAGCATCTTTTTATATATACCAAACTCAAGGCATTAAAGTTCATATTCCAAACATCATCTTCCAAGGAAGAACTGCCAACTAGACAGAAAGCCAAGGCAAGACACACCTCAAAATATTCCTCAGCACTGGAACACCACATCTAATCAGGAACAGTGTGGTCAGCAGGACCAGGGAGGTGATTCTGCCCCTGAACTTAGCACTGGTGAGGCCACACCTTGAATCCTGCGCTCAGTTCTGGGCCCCTCAGCTCAGGAGGGACATTGAGGGGCTGGAGCAGGTCCAGAGAAGAGCAACAAGGCTGGTGAAGGGACTGGAGCACAAGTGCCATGAGGAGAGGCTGAGGGAGCTGGGGGTGTTCAGCCTGGAGAAGAGGAGGCTCAGGGGAGACCTTAGCACCCTCTGCAACTCCCTGACAGGAGGTTGGCGTCAGGTGGGGGTTGGTCTCTTCTCCCAGGCAACCAGCAGCAGGACAAGAGGGCACAGACTCAAGCTCTGCCAGGGGAGGGTTAGGTTGGATATGAGGAAGAGATTTTTAGGGAGAGAGTGCTCAGGCATTGGAATGTGCTGCCCAGGGAGGTGGGGGATTCACCATCCCTGGAGGTTTTCAAGCTGAGACTGGATGTGGCACTTAGTGCCATGGGCTAGTGACCACGGTAGGGGTGGACTTGATGATCTTGGAGGGCTCTTCCAACCAGATTGATTCTATGATTCTATGACTACTCACTGGTCCTTCCCCTCGATGGCACCCACAGTACCAAGCAGTTTTCATAAACAAGTTCTCCCTGCACCAAAGCATTTGCGATCTAATCTCACTGCAAAGAAGATTAGTGAAATTACTGAGAGATAATAGTTGCAGCAACAGAGGTAAAAATACTTCCCTGGCACTTTTGGTCAGCTGATTTCTGAGGAATTCTTTAGACCAATAAAGGATGAAACAAGCCATTAAACATAATTCCCTGGGATTAATATAGGGCTCTGCCTCTCTTTTACATAACAGGATTCTGAAATTCTGTGTGTCCCCCCCCAAGTACATGCATTAGGAGGAAATCATTTCTACAAACCTAAAACTTTAGGGCTTAGTTATTTCCTGATAGTTCTGTGGGTTTAGAGGAAATAAACTGGATGTTAATCCTCTTGCATTTAATGACTAGTACCAGCCCGCTCTGCTGCTATCTTTTGCAACAAGGTCAGAGTAAACCTGGTATATAACCAAAGCAAAGTTGCATAGAGTGGCAAAGAAACCTCAAAGTGGTGGAATGGCTTAAGTGGTTTGGGTGGTGTTGTCTACTTGAGCAAAAATTGTGTCAAAAGAACTTTCAAATCCACCTAGATTTTTCATAGGCAAATTTCATAGATTCTTCATCACTTTGTGCAGAAGGGAAACAGTGTTGACTGATGCTGAGTTCAGATGATCTGTCAATGGGTTAATGCTTTGGTTTTTAGTAACGTCAGGAAAAGAAGAAATAACTTACCTACATGCAGCTCCACACTGAGCTGCAGAGCAGAGCTGGCAGGCAAAACCAGCTGTGCAGGCAACACAGATGCGCTAGACAGAGCACACAGCCCTCAATCCTACTTGAATTTTGCTGTGATCTTCCTGCCCATGGGCAGGGACACCTTCCACTAGGCCAAGTTGCTCAAGTATGCATTTCATTTTGTTATCTTTAACTTTGTTAAAAACACCACACAAACAAACCCACAAAGTTCCAGATCAGTTGCTTTATCTATTTCTTTATAACTTTTACTACCAGTCCTAACCACCACAAGAATTTCATTTTCAATGACTTACAAGAAGAGTTTCTTTATGCTTAAGATCAAATCCAATATATTTTTTTCTTATGATACCAGGAATGAAACTCATTTAATTACCTGGATTCACCCAGCTGCCCCATTTTGTGAGCTAAGAAAGATACTTGCAGACATACTAAGACCTATTCAACTGCAGCTTCAATACCTTAGCCCATTTTTTAATCTCTTTCTGGGAAGGTTGTTGGTCATTCCCCAGGAGCTGCACCACTGTTGGACACTCCACAGCAGTGAGTCCCAGCTCGTGGCTGCTGAAAATGCCCCAAGTGACTCCCACAGTGTTCATGAAACACTCAAGAGGAGAAAACAGGTTTAAAACAAGCTTAAGTTTGCCACACCAGACTTGGTGAGGCTGGAAAATTCAGACCAACAAGTTGAAGCTCCTGCTCTAGAGGAAAAATCCACTTTCTACTCGAAGATTATTTCCACTAACAACTTAATTTGATAAACGCCATCACTGTATCAAACAGTAATTAAGCAGCCACTTCAGATAGAATTTTTTCTCTCATCTGTTCTTTCATCAACATGAAAGAAGATTTTTTTTTTTAGCACGTTTGTTCTAGCTGAACACAACACTGGTGTATATTGCACTGTGCCCTGCTCCCACCTCAGCTGGGGGAACTGCTGAGACAGCTTTCTGCTGGAATTCCAGACCCACCAGAGCTCCACTCTGGCACCAAGCAGGACTGGGGGGCACTGACAGCTGGTTCTTACCCCACCATGATCATGACAGAGAACTCCCACATCACAGCTCAGTGCTAACTGCCCTGCCCACCCAGCCACAAGCTGCAGAAACACATTGAGACACCTGTGCTGAGCTGAAGTGATCCAAGCAGATGACCTGAAGCCATGGCTGGAGAGGATTCCAGCCAGGCACTGCAGAAGGAACATTCTGCCATGGACTCCCAGAAGCAAAGCCTGAGGCTGACCATGGCCACTGCACATCCCAGTGTGCCCACAGAGCACACCAGACCCTTCCAAAGGGCAAACAGATGGGTCCTGGCAGAACAGCTCCCAAATCACAAGCTAAGCCCTGGTCTGCATGCTAAACCAGTCCCTAACACAAGGGACACGATCTGAATCCCGAAACATACCAGCCAACATTGAATTGCTCTCAAAATGCAACTGCAAAGAGATCCTAGTCCAAGGGAAATTAATTTCTCCCTAAACCCTTTATCAAAAAACCTCTGGCAGAGGCAGCAGGGGCATTTCAGCAGCAACTCAGCACTAAATACATTCCTTTATGCTCTCTACATTCAAAGCTTGATATACAGCCCAAACCACCAAGCATCCATGGCTGTTTTTCAGAGCAGTTTCTGGCAGATGACTGCACAGACCTCCAAACTCGTATTTTTTAAATCCAAAATGGCCTTTGGTGTTCTTCCTAGCTCAGAGAAAGTGGCCAACACTGTATATCTTCAACTGCATTTGACTACCAGGAGGTAAAAAACGCTGGGCTGTACAAACCATTCATTTTTATCTCTAAGACATGAGATCTTTATTCAGATTTGCACTACAAGAAGTGAAATGCCTAATGGCCAGGCCTACAAATGTGTGTGGGTTTTTAGTGCAGTAGGCGAGGAAGGAGCTGCTTCTCTCCTTCAACACAGCTCTGATGTTTAGTCTGTGATGCATCTCGAGCTGAAAGCTTCTGAAAGTGTTTTGGTATAAACCTGTAATGGTCTATATTCAGCTACTGAGCGTTGTAAATCTGGAAGCCAAGAACCCAAGATGGAGTAAACATCACCCTGATTCACATCTTCCAGGTGCTTGTAGGACTGTTTCCAAGGAAAGTGGTTTCTTTAAAAAAGAACCCCAGGAATAGTAGAGATTTCTAATTCTAGATTTCCTACAGTTAATGAGCTTCATAACTCAACCCTGGACACAGCCAGGGTTGTGTCCCACACCTGCAGTTACCCCCTCTGTCACCCTTGGGCAGCTATCTCATGTGGGACACTTGGAGCTGGCCCTGCCCAGCAGAACAGCTCACTGCACCTGTGCTGAACATCACACCTGAGCAGCCAAGAGGCACCTCAGAGCCAAGACATGGCCAACACACCCTGCAAAGCAAACATTTCAGGCTCCACTGGGACAGAGTTTGCCCAGCAGGTCGCCCGTGGGGCACAGCTCTCCCCAGGCACTCAGCCCACACTGTGTGACAGCTCAGAGTGCCTGAGGGCTGCAAGGAGGTCCCAGACCCTCTGCTGCTACAGGGAGCTCTTCCAGAGGTGTCTGTGCCAAGCTTGTCCTCACACCCTGTCTCAGACTGCCACACTCTTCAGCCCTGAACAGGAATACAAGTCTGTATTTATGTCTGACAAAGGATGGGAGGACTGGAAGTGCTCAAGGCCAAGCTGGATGGGGTTTGGAGCAACCTGGTCTAGTGGAAGGTGTCTCTGCCCATGGCAGGAGGCTGGAATGAGATGAGCTTTAAGGCCCCTTCCCACGCAAACCATTCTGTGATTCTATGACTGCCATGTCCCAGCTTCACCTGAAAAGCCCAGGACACACTCCCATCTCAGCTGGACAGGAGGAGCTTCACCCTTTGCCAGAAGTGTCTGTGGGTACAGGGTCTCCACCAGCTCCCACAGTTCCGACCCAGCCAACAAAAAAGGTAAAGTTATAAATAACATCCAGCATGTGAGGGAAGCATTCCCGTGTCTCCTGTTTGAAGATATACTGGGACTAAACTGGAAAAGCCCTGAACATCTGTGTCTTCCCACACACAGTTATTAATTAGCAGGTACAAAGCACCAGAATAGCAAGTGTTACAAGGCAAAGTTCAAACAGCGACTGAACCTTGCTGAACCCGACGCCAAGGACATGTCACATACCTGAAGAGGTGTTTCCTGCTACCAGGAATTACCTGCTGTGGGTTATGGCCTTGTACTCATGCTGTGAGAGAAGAGAGCACACTCCTAATCCTGCTCTTTTGTGCTGTCACCACGTACTGTAATTCCACCTTTCTGTCTCACCATTCAAGAGTTTTTCCAGGCTGATATCTTTCTTCATATCTCCTCTGATGTAAGATGAACATCCTCAGAGTACTCCCTAGTACTCTACCACATTCCCAGTGGATCTGGCCTGCCCCACACACCTCAGCTCAGACACCTGTACCATGGAGGAGACACAGGGATGGTACTGGTTTCTTCCCAGCAGTGCCAGAGACAGTCCTGGATAGTCTCAGCCTCACCAAACCAACCCAGTTTTGTACAACTACAACTGTGGTTGTAGCCAAACTTTGGGTTAGGTTTTCACTCCAGGGCAAACCAATCTGGAGCTGTAAGAATGCAAGTTCTCTGTTTCCAAATACAGTGGATGTAAGAGGAGACAACTTCAATAACAGATAATTCACACAATCACAGTAACCTTGCTGATTGCCTTTACCACCTTTTTTGATGGATTCCTTCATTACCATGCAGAGGGAAAAATGCATTTTCAGACTCCAAAACCCAGAACAGTTCTGATGTTTACAGAGCACCCCCAATCCATATTCATCAGACACCAGCTGCCAGCCTGATTGTATTTATTACCCAAGTCAGTAATGAAACTGCACTGAAGTAGAACACAATCAGAACCAACATTCAAGTGCACCACGATCTGATAGAGCTGCAATTCAGCTTTACTTCTTTTATACAGGTAACTGAAGAGACATGGCAATTCAGAGCTTAAATGATTTAACTTTTTAACTGTATCTCAGGAAAATAATTTAGCACAGATCAAGCTCTACGAAATAAACTACTATTCAGCAAGTGAGGAGTGACACGGGACGGATAGTAAACACACTGGTGATTTTCAATTTGAAGATGTTACATTCAACTGACAGAAACCACCAATTCATCAAAAATTACAGGCTGCAGAATCATACATATTGGAAAGTACCTCTGAGCAAGCTTTTTTTAAAGGTAGCTCTGAGAACAGCCTTTCAAAGCTCTCTGTCAGAGAATGCCCAGAGTCACAACTAACAGCCTGGGTGTGCTCTGCAAATGAAATCACATTTCCATGTAAGATCATTACTTTACCAGGTTGTATTTGCACCTGACAATAAAAGCACAGTGACAGAAGCCTGAACAAAAGATTGCTGTGATGTGTTTCCTACAGAAAGTTGTACATGAACTAATCACAGGACATGGCTATGTGCAACCACCTCTAACTGCACCATGAACAACAGTGTGGAGAGAGCTTTTACACACATTTTACACCTGCAGTTGCAACTCTCTGTTCTCCATTAGAGCCTTTACAGTCTCCTTGACACCACACTGCCAAACACCCTTCCTAGGGCGCTCCCCTCTTCACCTAAACGATGCTCTTGCTTTTGGAACTGATCAGCATGGCAGCCAGCCCATGGTATCCAACTGCTGCTGGTATGTCAACTGAACCATGGAGGGCCTGAAAAAGATACATTTAGCACAAATTCACAGAATCATTTAGGTTGGGAAAGACCTCCAAGATCATTGAGCCCAATTTCGGACTGATCACCACCTTGTCAATTAGACCAAAGCACCAAGTGCCATGTCCAGTCATTCCCCGAACACCTCCAGGGATGGTGACTTCACCACCTCCCTGGGCAGCTCCTTCCAATTCCTGACAACCCTTTCCATGAAGAAGTTCCTCCTGATGTCCAACCTGAACGTCCCCTGGCACAGCTTGAGGCCATTTCCTCTTATCCAGTTCCTTGTTCCTTGGGAGCAGAGCCTGATCCCCACCTGGCTACACCTCCTGTCAGGGAGCTGTAGAGTGTGACAGATTTGAATACAGATAACAACTGAGACAATAAAGTGCTTAGAACTCTGATTCTGATGATGATGCAGCAGATCAATACAAGTCTGCAATCTTCCTACTGCATTTCACCTTCTGCTCAGCAGAACGAAATGAGGCATTTACTCAGAAATACAAAAAGCTCCTAGTTTTTTTAAACCCAAATCGAGTACTCTCAGGAATACTATTGCTTTGAAGAAGAAAATTGTTCCTGTTGAGGGAACAAGATGCGATTTAACTAACAGCCCATGAACGCGACAAGATATTTCTTAAAAGGAAGCATCATGAATTAAGAACAACAACCAGAAGAATAAATTCAAAGGCCTTAAAACAGAGTAACAATTGAAACTAGAGGAATTTTTCCAGCTGTCAATTTGAAGGCACAATCCTTGCCATAGTTTTGCTTTAAATTATCAGCTGAAAAATACCTTGTTTCAATAACAACAGAGCACAGTGCAGAGCAAGCTGCAAGAGCACAGCTTGTTTACTTCAGGAAGTTTCCAAAAAGATATTTTAGTTTAAAAGTGTCTTTGTTCTCTAAAAGCAAAATGAAAACTGTTTAAAAATATTATGGCCTTTGTATCTTCTGAGAGTGATAAAACCCAGCCAGGTTCCACAACTGACTAGCATTTCATTAAAGCCAGGCAAGAAGCAAAGAGCAATATTTAGACAAAAATTATGGGGATGAAATCTGCTGCTGAAATCATGATTTCTAATAAAGGATCATCTTTATTTCATTCTTGGCTTCGTTCACAGAGAAGAGAAAACCTCCTGCCATGGCAGAGTAGTGGCAAAATTACAGTTTCAAGGGTTTTAAGCAAATTCTCTGCTGGCATGGAAACCTGAGGTTTGTGGTTTTTTAATGAAAAACAACATAAACATATAGGGAAGAGTTTCAATCAAAACTCTCTACCTGAGCAGGAAAAATTGCCTTGCAGGAATAAATGGAATACAAGTGTTTGATTGTTCAGTCCTAGGGAAAATCTGAGGACACAGAGGAGGTGAATTTGGAGAACACTGACAGCACCACCAACTCCAGCCTCACTCTGCACTATCCTACAGGGTCCCTCCTGAGAGACATCAACAAATGGAACAGGGAAGTGAATTGCTCTCCTGAAGGGAACGAAAAAGTACAAATTAAAACCAGAGTGTTAAGCAGTGCAGTCGCAAAAGCCACATGAGGCCTCGTTATCATCTGAAACGAACACACCAAGAAAGAACAGAATCATTAGAGGCCATTTATGGTGTGATCATTACCACAGCACTCAGCGCAGTAAAATTTAAACAGAGCATGTGAAAGGGAAAGGCAATAAGGTCTATGCCAAGAGTAATATGTTTATATAAAGAGGAGTATGAGAAGCAAGATTATAAATTACATGCACATCCTTACACCCAGTGGTGTTAGTGCTTGGTACTCGTCTGCATCTGCACATCTGAGATACAAGGTATCAGCTTTTTCTGCCAGGCAGCTCTCAGGCTGCTACAGGACACACCACAGCTCCTGCCCATGCTTTAGAGAGTTGACAACCTCCAGCAGAAAGCACTTCCTCTTCACTTTTCTTTTCCCAGACAGCACATCTGTCTTCTGCCCCGTTGCATGAGACTGGGATACCCTGCACAGTCACTGCACAGCTCTGCACGCTCTTGGCTCTTTTAGAGTGGTAAAACGACTCAACCTTTCCTTTTTGGTTTAGAAGAGGTCAATTCCCCCTGAGTCCTCAAGCAGGGTGGGCAGTTTTCCCTGGCAGCCACCAAAGGCTGTGGGACCCGAGCTGGCTGTGCAGCTTTTCAGACTCCCCGAGTAACACATTCCTCTGTTCCATCCCTGAGCTGGCCTGTTGCCAGCTTCCACAGAAATGCAGAATTAGGGTAATGCCTTTCCTCCGAGAGGCAAAATTATCCTTGTGTGTGTACTCTGATCTCTGTTTTAACACAGCACATTTAGAATTCATCCCATTCAGTGAAGGCAGCCCGGGAGTGCGGCGCGCCCTCCTCTCCCTGCCTTAATTGCCAAACATGCAAATGTTTACCCCCACACGGAGGCTTTGTACCTACCTCGAGCACGAGAGAAAATGTAAATGAACCTCAAGATACTCAGCTTTGAGTATTTTGTCTCAAGTGTCGAATCCTGATCTGAGTCACTGGATTTGTCACTGCTGTTTTCATTCATTCTGCTCCACAGAAGGGACCCCCATGTACAACTCCCATTAACTCCTGTCGGTACCTCAGGCACTGGGGATTGATCACAGACATGTGAGGAAATGCATCCAGCAATAAGTTGTCTTCTTGCAAGCTTGTATTAGATTTTGATCAGAGCACTTTGGGAAGATAAGGCCTTGCTAGCTTCCAGCTCCTCAAGTCCCAGGAGCATCACATGATGTAGTGAAAGACAGGCTCACACAAGATCAGTTTGGTACTCAGTGTATCCACCTGTCAATCCCCTTCCTCCTCTGGCCTAATGCACTGCAATGCAAATAAAGCACTAGATCTGAGGCAGTTTCAGACGTCAAGTTAGAGCTGCAGACAACAGCTGAGTGCACACAGAGCAGCACCACACATCACCTGGGGACTGGGGAGTGCTGGGTCTATCATAAACGGTGTGAAGGGCTGAAAAAAGATCCCATCAGTCCTGTGAGTGTGAGCTGCGAAGTCTTCCATGTGTCCTACTGGGAAAAAAAACCATCAAAGCACAAACTGACACTTACCTCAGGCCAGGCAATCTGACTGGAGATAAGGAATAAATGCCCTAGCTGGAAGAAGAGCTCCAGCCATGAGTGTGAACAACTGTGAAATAAATCCATAGCAAATCAAGGTTTAACAGCTTCAAGAGCACTGACAAAATATTAATCTGAAGAAGACTTTTCAAATCTTGCTGCGTTTTTTGATTAAAGATCAGTTTTGACACAATGGAGCCGATGTGCATTCCCTCAATAACCAAAGGACCAAACTATGTGCTCTGGAAGCGTTTCTCAAGTGGAAGAGCTGCAAGACTCTGCCCATTTCTTCCCAGATGCTCGTTACAGTGGCCATGAAACCATAATAATTGCCACAAAGTAGCTGTATTCATCAAAGCTCCTTAGTTTGGAAGGAAAACACATTCCTTCCTACGTAGTATCTGGCAACTCAGCCTGCAGAAACAGGAACTTGTAGCTATCTGCAATTTTTCTTACTTTCAGCCTGCAGTCTAGTTTTGATGTATTTTGGCTACCATGCTGCCATGAAGAGAGAAGACATTCAGAGTTGTATTGATGAGTATTTTAGCAAACAGGCTTGCCTGCACATACAAATATCTTTCTGCCTCATTCTGAGCCATCAACATGGAATGGTTTGGGTCGGAAGGGACCTTAAAGACCACCTAACCTTAATCCCCTGACCACATACAGGGATCTGTGGAATGCCACCCACTAGATCAGGTTGCTCACAGCCCCTGAATGCCACATGCAATCAGTAGGCACCTTCAGAGGATGAACTCAGCACTCAAAGATGTGACTAGAGCAAAACGCTGTAGTTGTTCCTTAACAGAACTAGAAGTCCCTGAGCATCACCAGCCAGTTATAAGGTTAATGCCTTAATCCAAGTACCACTGGATGGGGAAGGTCCTCCAGCACATTGCTGGGATGCATGTAAGCAGGTGATTAGCTTGGAACCAGCACTTCCCAAGCATGGCTAAAATACAAATGGACTGATTACGGCGAGCCAGCCCCCAGCAGCACAGATATCCCACTGCACAGGCAGCCCTAGCTCTCTGCACGGCTGCTCTGCTCATCTGCTCAACATGAGGCTGAATTACACAAACCCAGAGGAATGGTTATCATCTCAAACATCATCCAGAACCAAGGGATGTCTGAGTATTATTTAGACAACTGGGAGCGTAGCGTCAGTCCAGGTGTGCTGGCAGAGAGCTCGAGAGCAGCCTCCTGCAGACTCTGTTATGTCATTCCTTACCAACACCAGAACCAGGGATTTTCCAGCCAGCCCACACACACCTGAAACAGCCCTGACCTGGGACACAACTGTGGCACCAATGACATCCACCCTCAGCACACTGCTCTCATTCTCCCTCCTCAGCTAATGAAGACAGAGCAAGAACGGGAAGGACAAATTTCTTCATCAACAAAATGGTCCATCATTTGTGATGTGCAGTTAACAGATGGTGTTCAAATTAACATTCATATCCTTCAAGTGTCTTATCAAACAAGCCTAAACAGCATCTTGAAATTTCCATTTTAAATTTTCTATGAGCTTGTGAGAAGCATCACAGACAGATTTTACTGCTGTCAACGAAAGCTGTTGCTGCCTTTGCCGAAGGACTACATTACTCCTCGAACCAAAGCAGTCCAGCTCCCCAAAATGCTGTGCAAGGCCACTGGGTCACCTGCACACACTCCACCTGGAAGATAGAAACAGCTCCTGAGCACCAAACTTGCCCTGCTAAAATGCAGAGGCAGACTGTGAGCATTGAGGCCTTACAAACACCCTAAAATCAGGAGATTAAGAGATAAATTCCTCACCGTCAATCCCTGACACTGGATCCCCTCAAGACTTCTGTCCCATTAGCAGCCAAACCTGAGGAGCACACCAAGATCTGCTGGCAGAGCACTCCATGCCTTTCAACATGACAGTTCACTTGAGCAAGAGCAATTCTGACCGGGAAAGAACACGAAACACAGGACCTTGAAGACCAGTAATGCAGTTATTTGAGGTTTTTGAGGATTCAGACACATTACAAGAACACACCAAGGACCACCAGCTCTCAGCCCTCACTCCCCTCACCTCTACCACCCACACATCTTCCCAGATGCCTTCCAAAGCTTGGCAGGTTTGGATGACTCTGGATCACAAGGGAAGCCAAATTCCAAGTCACAGGTCCTCACAGAGAATGCCTTGTCAACAACTTTCCTAATTACATATACCCTGACTGAAACCCTGCCACTGAGCAGCTGTGGCAGCCTCACAAAAAGCAACCAAAAACCAGTAGGTTTTAAAATGCTGCATTTAAGGACACTAAGCCTAACAGAGAAAATGACTACAAAAATCATCTGATGTGGTAAATAAGCTTGCAATATGTTCCAGATAGGGAAAATAGCTGGATCTGAAGATTCAGGTTGATGTGTTCCAAAAAGTTATATAAAAATCAGCATAAAAATGCTGCTTCTCTTTCTTACAACTCACCTAGCTTTGGGTCTACAAGCTCTGCCATGACTATGTTAAACAGCACAGGTCCTTACAAGACCTCAGCAGCAGTTTCCTTCTGCTGAGAAAACCATTCCTCTCTTTTAACCAGTTACTTACCCACAGGTTAATTCAGCTCTTAACTTTTGGCAGCTGCCACACCACACTGACTGTGACAGCCTCATCCACGGCTGTGATACCTTGCTGAAAGTCTACCTGAAAATCCACTACACCAAAACACTCAGATCTGATTAACCTTCAAAAACTCACAGAAATCCTTCTGAAAAAGCAGCCTGCTCTGCCCAGGAGATGGTATTGACTCACATGCCCAATAATCTCATTCTTCACCTGAGTTTTAACCAACCTGCTGGAATCACCAGACAGTCCTGCTGATTTTCTGGACCCTATTCTGTATTTCTGACCACCCATGATTTAAGGAACAGGCAACACATTGCTGTTAATACTTCACATTTGCAACTCCTCAGGAACATTATTTGGCTCTGGTCATTTTCTACTATTAATTGTACCAATTTCTCCTAAATCCTTTCTGCCAGTTTTGACAACTCTCAGTTGTGGAAAGTCCCAGAAGGACTTTCCTATTTCCCTCCACAGTAAACACAAGAAATCCCTTTAAACTATAGTTTCATCTTCCACAAGCTTTCTCTTTTTAAAAGAGATTATTATTTTCGATCTTAAACAATTTGTCCCTGTTTGGGTTTTATTTTTTAATCCTCTTATTTCACATCTAACTTGCAGCTGTTTGTTGTTTTCTGTTTTCTTCATTCCTACAGGATTTCCAATTCTGGAAATCAAGACCTCTTTCAAAACCTACCAGGCTTCTGTAGGTGCTTTTAATGTGTGGATCTGGTTGAATTTTTTTTTTCTGCTTTGCTTTTTTTTTAATTCAGCAAGTGCCATGAATTAGGACTACCCGCTCAGTCTCTGTGTGGAAGATTACTTTTCATTAGTGGTCAAACAAGGAAAATCCAATTCAAAACACACACTACCTGAAGTCAAATAGCACTGAGCAGTTATGAGAGAAGGACAAGACAGGTGAGCAGCAAAGCAGCTCTGTGAGAAATATCACAGGCTTCAGTCGTGGAGATACTGATAATCTGCTGGGATTCAGGGAAAAATGGGTTTTCCCAAGACAGTTTCTTATACAGCATCAGGCTCACACCTGGATTGCCTAACTGGGAATGCAGTTGGTACATCTGGAGCTCGTCACACCCTGAATCATTAGCTCGTGTGGCTGCAGGTGCCACTATTCTGTGTTAACTTGACATTTGACAGGCATGTTGATAAAGCAGATTTTACCACAATCATCTGATATCATTAGTTAATTAAAGAGTACTCAAAAGTAAGACAAATCTATGGGAAAAGCACACACGGAGTTTGTTCTCACTGTTTGCCTTTGCCAAACAGGAAAGCAGCAGGATGGAGTGATGGCATCTCTGCACTCCATTCCTCATCCCAGCCATTCCCTCTGCCCTGCACCTCTCCAAGCGATGGATCAGACACACTCCATGAAAAATCATCTCCTCCTGCTGCACACAACGACACGAGGACCCTCCTGGATCCACTGACAGCATCCCCACCCTCCATCCCTCATCCCAGGCATTCCCCTCTGTCCTTCACCCCCCTCCCAGCAGCACATCATATACCCTCCACGAACAACAAACTCCTGCTGCTCCCAGCGCACACAGGAACCCTCTGGGAGCCGCTGATGATATCCCTGTGCTCCAGCCCATATCCCACCCATCCCAGCCATTCCCCTCCAAGCAGCACATCACACCCCCCCAGTGAGAAACATCAGCTCCTGCTGCTCTGGCACACACAGGGA
>NW_008667592.1:4504-4748 GCF_000695815.1 Acanthisitta chloris | reverse complement strand
CCCCCTCCCGGAGGAAGAGAGGAGCGGGTCCCTCGGGCCGGGACCGAACCCCCGAGGGGCTCCCTGGTCCCACCGTGTCCTTCCTCGGGGACCCGGCCCGGCCCCAGAAGGCCTCGACGCCGCTGTGGGGCTGTCCATCCGCAAGGAAAGGGCAGGGGAAGAGAGGGAGAGCTGGAGAGGCAAAAAGCCCCAGTCCCGGCCCTGGTGCCACTTGGCGGCTCCGGGGGGCAGCTGGGGCCGCCGG
>NW_008667592.1:4223-4467 GCF_000695815.1 Acanthisitta chloris | reverse complement strand
CGTGCGGAGCTCAAACGGGCTCTGCTCGCGGTTCCCTCGTCTGGGGGAGGGCATGGTGGGGAACCCTGGCTGGGAACCTGCGTCCAGGGACACCTCATCTGCGAGCAGGGCGCGATGACCGCCACCCGGCACGTCGGAGTTTGGGAGGCACGGGGCAGGCGTCTCTGCCCCCTTTTAAGTATAGAGACGAGGGTAAATAAAGAGGACAAAAAGTGCTCAAATGACGGGGAGAGCCTAGAAGTGG
>NW_008667592.1:3378-4184 GCF_000695815.1 Acanthisitta chloris | reverse complement strand
GCCCTCACTCTGCAGTCACCGCCCGCCTCGGTGGCTCCTGGAGACACGATCCTATCGCTGTCCCTGCCCGTTGTAGACACCCTGGACCGACGCGTCGAGCGAGGATGCGGACCCCGGTCAGCCGCGATGTGCTGAATCCAGGCTGGGGCAGCCCCTCTTTGCCCACGCAGAGATCACCGCGAGGGAGAGAAAGATATTTCACTTCCACTTTCTCTTCTCGGGAAAACTGATTAGGGAAGGTTATTTGTTTCGTTGTAGAACGGTTTGTTTGTTTGTTTTTGGGGGGTGTTGCTTGGGGTTTTTTTTTTCCCTAAGTGCCCCGATACAGCGGAAACCTCCCGAAAAAGCCTTTTAAAGCCACGCTCGGAAACGACATGAGAAGCCTCCGTTCCCGGCCGTCCTGCCGAGCGCCAGCGCGAGGGAGTGTCTTAATTGCCGCTAATGACCCGCAGAGGGGATGCGAGGGGGTTATCTGCAGCCGGGTAGAAATTAATTAGGGGAGTGGCAATTAGGGAAGAAAGTGAGAGACAGGAGAGACTGTAACAGCGAAAAGTGAAGACTTGGGTGAAATTTTCCAGAAATTCTTTCTGGGGGAAAAGGGGCCCCGCGGAGAGTACGTTGCTCAGCCCGGCGCTCTGCTCTTTCTTTCTGTTTCTCTCCCGGTTTCTGCGAAGTTCCCCGCACTGCTCAAGAGTTAACGCATTGCGGGAGCGCATCGGCTCTGTTCCGAAATTACAATTAAGATCAGCGCACAGCGGGACGCGGGGGAAGGGCTTTCCGCAGGCTTCGCGGGCTCAGACCGGGCT